>NW_028270147.1:57704255-58004255 GCF_037043375.1 Chiloscyllium plagiosum | reverse complement strand
GAGAATTTTACAAGCTCACCGTTCTCGAGGTGAATCAATTTCTCCGCATCTCAATCACAAATAGCCTACTGTGCAAATTAGACTGTGACCTCTCATTCTGGAATCCGCCCCTCCCCTGTCATCTGGAACATTCTTCTTGAGTTTAGTCCTTTTAGAAGTTTGTAGGTTTATGTGAGATACCACCTCATTCTTCTTAACTCTAGTTAATATGGTCCTAACCGATTCAGTTTCTCTTCATACATCAGTCCTACCATCCCTGGAATCAGTCAGGTAAATTTTCATTGAATTCTCTTCATAGCCAGAACACCCTTCCTCAGACAAAGAGACTAAAACTACACACAATACTCAAGTGTGGTCTCATCAAAGTGCTGTACAATTGCAGGAAAACATCCCTACTCTTGTACTTTAATCCTGTCAATATGATGACTAACATACCATTTGACTTGCTCACCTCCAACCGTATCTCCACGATTATTTTCAGTGACTGGTGTACAAAGGCATTAGGTCTCATTGCACCTCCTCCTTACCCAATCTATTGCCATTCAGATAATAATCTGCCCACTTATTTTTGCTATCAAAGTGGATAACCTCATATTTATGCATGTTATACTTTACCTGCCATGCATTTGCCCACTCACTCAACTGTCCAAAACACACTGAAGCGTCAATGCTATATATACTTCTCCAAGAGGTTAACTGATATCCATCAGAAACTGTTCAGATATTAGTGCCCTTCTCTTTTGGAGTGTGTCCAACCTGCACTGTCTTCTATACAATCTCATTTTGACTATCCCATCTTAAATTAACATGATTTGATGCACTTTTCTTTCTTGAACGTATATTACATGCAATAAAAGTCTGGAATCTCTGGCCAGAAGGAATCACACTATACCCATTATCTTGAAACATCACTATTACTGTGATAAATGACAAATAAGGTTAACCTTGGCATTGAACAATAATTTAGCAAGTAATTTCCTTAATGGATTGCATCAGATTTTAACTATTTTGCGAATCAGGACAGATAATCACCAAAATGAAATGGAAAGTGGAAAGTTGTATGCAAATTCAAAATACATAATATTTTAGTAGTGGAGCTATCATTTAGTACTGGAGTCTTGTGATAAAAATGTGTAAGTGTCAACTGAAATAACTCCACAGAGACTGATAATTCACCACCAAGTCACCCTTCATTTATATGTGGAAAGCCCTTGATCACTAATCCAGTTTCCTCAGAGCCAGCTTTCAGACTGAATGGGACCTCTAACACTCTTGTTCATATCTGACAGCCAGGCCTCATTGTTTAGATACAGAGCTGGCTCAAAGGTAGAAGACAGAGGGTGCTGGTGAAGGGTTGTTTTTCAGACTGGAGGCCTGTGACCAGTGGAGTGCCACAAGGATTGCTGCTAGGTCCACTACTTTTTGTCATTTACATAAATTATTTGGATGTAAACATAGGTAGAGAATCATAGAGTCATAGAGATGTACAGCATGGAAACAGACCCTTTGGTCCAACTTGTCAATGCCGATCAGATATCCCAACCCAAACTAGTCCCACCTGCCAGCACCCAGCCCATATCCCTCCAAAACCTTCCTATTCATATACCCATCCAAATGCGTCTTAACTGTTGCAATTGTATCAGCCTCCACCACATCCTCAGGCAGCTCATTCCAAACATGTACCACCCTCTGCGTGAAAAGGTTGCCCCTTAGGTCTCTTTTATGTCTTTCCCCTCTCACCCTAAACCTATGCCCTCCAGTTCTGGACTCCCTGACCCCATTTATCCTATCCATGCCCCTCATAATTTTGTAAACCTCTATAAGGTCACCCCTTAACCTCCGACACTCCAGGGAAAACAGCCCCAGCCTGTTCAGCCTCTCCCTGTAGCTCAGATCCTCCAACCCTGGCAACATCCTTGTAAATCTTTTCTGAACCCTTTCAAGTTTCACAACATCTTTCCGATAGGAAGGAGACCAGAATTGTGCACAATATTCCAACAGTGGCCTAACCAATGTCCTGTACAGCCGCAACATGACCTCCCAACTCCTGTACTCAATACTCTGACCAATAAAGGAAAGTATACCAAACGCCTTCTTCACTATCCTATCTACCTGCGACTCCACTTTCAAGGAGCTATGAACCTGCACTCCAAGGTCTCTTTGTTCAGCAACAGTCCCTAGGACCTTACCATTAAGTGTACAAGTCTTGCTAAGATTTGCTTTCCCAAAATGCAGCACCTCACGTTTATCTAAATTAAACTGCATCTGCCACTTCTCAGCCCATTGGCCCATCTGATCCAGATCCTATTGTAATCTGAGGTAACCCTTTTCGCTGTCCACTACACCTCCAATTTTGGTGTCATCTGCAAACTTACTAACTGTACCTCTTATGCTCGCATCCAAATCATTTATGTAAATGCCAAAAAGTAGAGGGCCCAGCATCGATCCTTGTGGCTCTCCACTGGTCACAGGCCTCCAGTCTGAAAAACAACCCTCCACCACCACCCTCCGTCTTCTACCTTTGAGCCAGTTCTGTATCCAAATGGCTAGTTCTTCCTGTATTCCATGAGATCTAACCTTGCTAATCAGTCTCCCATGGGGAACCTTGTTGAACTCCTTACTGAAGTCCATAGAGATCACATCTACTGCTCTGGCTTCATCAATCTTCTTTGTTACTTCTTCAAAAAACTCAATCAAGTTTGTGAGAAATGATTTCCCACGCACAAAGCCATGTTGACTATCCCTAATCAGTCCTTGCCTTTCCAAATACAAATACGGCACTGTTCATCTCTATTGACAAAACCCTAGCCAGAGAAACAATAGCCAACCTGCTGGACATACAGAACAGACAACAGGACGTTGAACCTATCCAAAAAGACGGCATACTTAAACTACTGGACTTGTGCCTCACAACACACTTCACATTCAACAACCAGATATACGAACAAATCAACGGAACACCCATGGGCTTACCGATCTCGGGACTCATAGCAGAAGCAGTAATGCAAAGGTTAGAACAAACAGTCTTACCACAAACTCTGGGTCAGATATGTTGATGACACCTTTGTAATAATTAAAAACACAGAAATAGAGAAAACACACCGGATCATCAACGCCACACTAACAGGAATCTGATTCACGAGAGAAGAAGAAAAGGATAACCAACTCCCATTCCTAGACGTGATGGTATAGAGAACACCGAACGGAGAATTCACCACAAAGGTATACAGGAAAGCCACACACACAGACCAAGTCCTGAACTATGAAAGAAACCACCCCAACACACACAAAAGAAGTTGCATCAAGACACTATTCAAAAGGGCCACAACACACTGCAGCACACCAGAACTGCAAAAAGAGGAAGAGGAACACCTGTACAAGGTATTCGCCAAAAACGGATACCCGCGCAATTTCATCAACAGATGCCTAAGAGAAAGACAACGGAACGAGGACATGCCGCAACCCAAAGGACTAGCCACACTACCATACATCAGGAGCATTTCAGAACTGACAGCCAGACTACTGCGACCACTAGGATTTATAACAGCACACAAACCAACAGCCACCCTCAGACAACAACTCACCAGAACGAAGGACCTGATACCCAGCATGAGCAAAACTAATGTAGTGTACAAAATCCCATGCAAGGACTGCACAAAACACTACATAGGACAAACAGGAAGACAGCTAACGATCCGCATCCATGAACATCAACTAGCCACGAAATGCCACGACCAGCTATCCTTAGTAGCCACACACGCAGACGACAAGCAACACGAATTCGACTGGGACAACACTACCATTATAGGGCAAGCCAAACAAAGAACAGCCAGGGAATTCCTAGAAGCATGGCACTCATCCACAAACTCCATCAACAAACACATCGACCTGGACCCAATATACCGGCCACTACAGCGGACAGCTGAAACTGACAACCGGAAGCGGCAGGGACAGGCTGCTATAAATGCCGAAGGAAACACCACAGAAGCGCTTCACAGGAGGCTCCCAAGCACTGAGGATGTCACCGAGACAGGGGACGAAACGTTTGCAACAAAAACTTCCAGCTCGGCGAACAGAACCACAACAACGAGCACCTGAGCTACAAATCTTCACCCAAACATTGAACAACTACGGGCGAGAGACGCTAAGACAAGCCAGGAAATGGGAATCCTGTGCCAACCCCCTAAGCGCCATATACGAACAACTCCGGTTCCTGCATGAATGCCGAAAGAATCGAATCCTTCCACCATGTGTCAGATACAGACCACCAGTCAACAACCCACAAGCCTGAGACACAGCCAGACAGAACGGATTCAGGATGATCCAGGTAATGATTACAGACGCGCACAACAGACTTCACAAATACAGACAAGAAATTGTGCGCCAAAAGTCGTTAATTTCAAAAACCACGAATCAGGAATGGACCCGGACCATAGAACAGGCTGTCACCATAGGACAGAACAGGACCACACACCGCAAAAAAACGGCACTAAAAGAAAAAATGGCCAAACTAACACACACCAAAGAGGACACCACAACACACACCTGGGTTAAAAACCTCTCCCACAGACAGCTCACAGACACAGAAAGAACAATACTGGCCAAGGGACTCTTCGAAGCAGCGGCCGTGTGCTGGCGGGGGAGAAACCGCGGGGATCGTGCTGCGAGTCGTCGGAGCTGCTGGAGTCCATCGCTGGATCATGATTGGACGTTGGAGGATCGTTTGGTTGTGCTGACCTGCTCTTGGTGGATCTTTATGCTGGCTTCGGCCTAACGCCAATTCAGGTACCAGCCAACCTCTGAGCTATGGCCTCAGCAGCCGCTCGCAGCCCTGGCCAGGGCATTCGCAACACAGTCAGGGTGACTATGAAGAAGGTGGAGGAGCACACACCAGTCGATCGGACGGTGTTTGTGAAGTAGAGTTTGCTGGAGTGTTGCGGGTTCAATGTAGTGGACTTGTACTGCCTGCAGGATTTCCCTGTGGCAGGCTATTTCGATGTGACTTTCAGGAGCGTGAAGAATTGCGAGCAGCTCCTGAAGGTCTTCAAGGAGAATGAAGGGGAACCTCTGTTCTCCATCTTGTCGGCAGTCCCATTGTGTGTGCTTCCTGCGCAGAGGAGTTGGGTTGTAACAATCCAGATGTACAACCCTCATGTCCCAGCAGCAGATGTCCTGACCTTCTTGAGAAGATACGTCCAGGTCGAGGGAGAGAGTACCGATGTGGTCGATCCTTTCCTTTCGGGATCTGGACCAGCAAACGACAGGTCAGGGTAACCCTGAGGGTCGATGCCAGTGGGAACATCCTCCAGCTTTGCCATCGGAGGAAGCAGAGGTTACCTGACATACGCAGGGCAGCCAAAAGTGTGCCGAACCTGCGGGAGGTCAGGCCACATGGCGGCGGATTGCAAGGTGACCGTCTGCCGAAATTGCAAGCAGGAAGGCCACTCGACCAAGGAATGTAAGGAGGCCAAGAACTGTAATCTGTGCGGAGAGGCGGGCCACATGTACAAGGCCTGCCCAAGACGAGGGGCCGCCACCTACGCACAGATGGCCGGAGGTGGAAACACGAGCCGTGGACCGCCTAAGACCAGCAAGGTACCACAAAACAGCACGGGAACGGTGTCTGGAGGCACCCAGAAGGAAGGGCAGGCTGTAGCGGAGCAGACGGCAGACAGCGGGGAGGTGCAGCAGCCGATCCAAGCTCCTTCAGGACAGACGGAGGAAATGGAAGAGAAGGGACCAAAGGAAGCAGAGGATTGGATTACTGTGAAAAGCAGGAAGAGGAAACCTCCCAAAGCCACCCAGCGAGGGGGGAAGTGACACCTACGCGACGAGGACACATGCTGCTCTTCCGACGGTGAGGATGGGTGCAAGGCGGGTCGTCACCAGAGGAAGAGACACAGTGCCGTGGGGAAAAAGGAGGGCAGCACCGCCCAAGCAGGAAAAGACGATCCCTCTGAGGGGACGGGTAAAGCCCTCCCCCCACCCGGTGAGAACCAAGAGGTACCCATTGGCCCACAGCTCCAGGTAACTGGGAGCAGCGGTCCTGTGACAGCCCCGCTGTCAGATGGAGAACTGGACCATGCGGACCCTGGGCCCGACCTGAAGACACCAGAGTGGGGAAATGGCTCCAGCGTGGAGCCGGACAGCTACCTCAGCCCTGGGATGGTCCAGCAGTTTGCCGTCACCATGGGAATGCACACAGCTACCCAGAGGGGCAAGACCAGCAGCAAATGGACACTGTTAACCTTGTAAACTGTTAAAATGGGGATAAGAGTTGCCAGCATCAATGTGCGTAGCATCAAATCGGCTACGCGATGTATTTCTACGATGGCCTTCCTGGCCAACGTTAAAGCCGACGTCCTGTTTCTGCAGGAGTGTGGGATACCGCACCTCAGCAGCTACAGGAGATGGTCGAGCTTATGGGCCCATGGGCCGTCAGTTTGGTCGGGGGGCAACGATAGCCGCGCCTCCGGCCTGGGTATTCTGTTGAGAGGAGGCAACTTCACCATCTCCGAGGTTAAGGAGGTGGTGGACGGGCGCCTCCTCGTCGCCGACATCATGTATAGGAATGCTCCTCTGAGACTGATTAATGTGTACACCCCAGTGGGTAAGAGTGAATGGATGGCCGTCCTGCAGCAGCTTCCACTGTTGCTGGCTACGTCCAGGCCGGTCATTCTGGCCGGAGACTTCAACTGTATCATTGATGCAGATGGACGATCCGGCGGGGGGGACAGTAAACTGGACACCACGTCCAGAGCCCTGATGGACACGGTAAAAGATGCCAAGCTGCACGACGTCTTCAGCGCCCCTGCAGACGGAGCGCAGCGTAGATACACCTGGTCACGGGCAGACGGGTCTATCCACTCAAGGATAGATTACCTGTTTGTGTCCCGAATGCTCTCGGTCAGATCCACCGACGTCAAGCCGGTGTTCTTCTCCGACCACTGCCTCCTGCTGGCCGACTGTCACCTACAGGATGAGCAGCGGGCTGGTAAGGGAACGTGGAAGCTGAACACCAAGCTGTTGACCCCGGGAAACATTGAGGAGCTCAAGAGGGACTACGCAGGTTGAAGAACCGTGAAGCCCCTCTCTGAGTCCCCAGCGGACTGGTGGGAAACAGTAAAAGGGAACATCAAGAGGTTCTTCATCCTCAAAGGTGTTCAGGAGGCGAGAGAGAGGCGGGGAAAACTGTCCCAGCTCCAGGAAAGTATGCAGAACCTGCTCCTGCTGCAGACGATGGGAGTGGATGTCACGGAGGACCTCAAGGAGGTGAAGGGCCAGCAAGCCTCGCTCTTTGCTTCGGAGGCCTCCAAGATAATCTTCCGGTCCAGGGTCCGCTCGGTGGAGCAGGACGAGATGTGCTCACGTTTCTTCTTCCAGAAGGTGCACAAAGAGAGCTCTGTGCTCAGCAGCCTGAAGGAAGAAGATGGCTCGCTAATGTCATCTCAGGCTGACATCATGAGGATCAGTAAATCCTTCTACGCCAGTCTGTATGACGCGAAGCCGACCGACAGCGCGACCTCCCCAGTCGTTCCTGTCCTCTATCACGGAGGTCTTAGACGACAGAACACGGGAGAGGCTGGACCAGCCGCTATCTCTGGATGAGCTGACCAAGGCCCTCGAGTCCTTCGAAAAGAATAAAACTCCCGGAAGCGACGGCTTACCGGTTGAGCTCTATTCTGCTCTGTGGGACTTGATTGGCCAGGACCTGCTGGAGGTGTATGTCAGTATGCTTCGGGCAGGTACCATGAGTGAATCCATGAGGAAAGGCATCATCACCCTCGTCTACAAGCGGAAGGGGGAGAGGGAGGAACTCAAAAATTGGAGACCAATCTCACTGTTGAATGCAGATTACAAAATTCTGTCAAAGGTAGATTAGATTACTTTACAGTGTGGAAACAGGCCCTTCGGCCCAACAAGTCCACACCGACCCGCCGAAGCGTAACCCACCCATACCCCTACATTTACCCCTTACCTAACACTACGGGCAATTTAGCATGGCCAATTCACCTGACCTGCACATCTTTGGACTGTGGGAGGAAACCGGAGCACCCGGAGGAAACCCACGCAGACACGGGGAGAACGTGCAAACTCCACACAGTCAGTCGCCTGAGACGGGAATTGAACCCGGGTCTCTGGCGCTGCGAGGCAGCAGTGCTAACCACTGTGCCACCGTGCCGCCCACTGCCACCGTGCCGCCCACATCGCCCACATCGCCAACTGGGTCAGGTCTGCTCTAGGGTCGGTGATTCACCCTGACCAAACCTGTGCTGTGCCGGGCAGGAAGATCGCTGAGAGTCTCGCACTCCTCAGGGATACAATCGCCTACGTGCAGGACAGAGGGTTGGACACCTGCCTGATCAGCCTGGACCAGGAGAAAGCCTTTGACAGGATATCACACAGGTATATGAGAGATGTTCTCTCTAAAATGGGCTTTGGGGAGGGAATCTGCAATTGGATCAGACTGCTCTACACCAACATTGTCAGTGCAGTCTCAATCAACGGGTGGGAATCAGATAGCTTACCAGTCAGATCTGGAGTCAGGCAGGGCTGCTCCCTCTCTCCTGCCTTGTTTGTGTGCTGCATAGAGCCATTTGCCAAGTCCATCAGGAAGGATGCGAGTCTGAGAGGGGTGACTATTCCTGGCAGCGGGGGCCTGCAGGTTAAGGCCTCCCTGTACATGGATGACGTCGCCGTTTTCTGCTCGGATCCGCTGTCCGTGCGCAGACTCATGTGCATTTGTGACCTGTTCGAACGGGCCTCGGGGGCCAAGGTAAACCGAGGCAAGAGCGAGGCCATGCTCTTCGGGAACTGGGCCGACCAATCCTCGATCCCCTTCACCGTCAGGACCGACCACCTGAAGGTGCTGGGTATTTGGTTCGGAGGGGTTGGGGCGTGCGCCAAGCCTTGGGAGGAGCGTATCAGCAAAGTGAGGCAGAAACTGGGCAGATGGGAGCTACGGTCACTCTCCATTGCGGGAAAAAACCTGGTCATCAGGTGTGAGGCACTGTCATTGCTATTATACGTGGCACAGGTCTGGCCTATTCCCAGAACCTGTGCCGCTGCAGTCACCCGGGCCATCTTCCAGTTTATATGGAGGTCAAAGATGGACCGGGTCCGAAGGGACTCACTGTATAAAGATCTGGGCAACGGGGGAAAAAATACACCCAATGCCACCCTCACCCTGATGGCCACCTTTGTGTGTGGCTGCATCAAGCTGTGCGTGGATCCCCGGTACGCAAACACCAAGTGTCACTACGTACTGAGGTTCTACCTGTCCCCGGTGTTGCGAAGGATGGGCCTGGCCTCACTGCCGCGGAACGCTCCGAGTAGTTGGACCGTTCCGTATCACCTGTCCTTCGTGGAGAAATTTATGAAGAAAAACCCCTTTGACCACAAGTCCATTAGGAAGTGTCAGCACGTAGTGTCCTTGAGACCCTTCGGGAAAAGGAGAGGGCGGATCCTATCGAGCGGTTCCCTGAGCAGACTGTCAAAGCCATTTGGCAGAATGCCTCATCGCCAGAACTTTCCAACAAGCACCAAGACATGGCTTGGCTGGTGGTGAGAAGGGCTCTACCTGTGAGATCCTTTATGCACGCCCGGACTCTCAGCCGCACCGCACGCTGCCCTCGAAGCGGCTGCGGGGGGGACGAGACTGTCACACACCTCCTTCTGGAATGTGCCTATGCAGAGGAAGTCTGGAGAGGAATGCAGTGGTGTTTGTCGAGGTTTGTCCCGAGCAGCGCCGTGACGCGGGACTCCGTGCTCTACGGTCTGTTCCCCGGGACGCACATCGAGACCAACATCAACTGTGCCTGGAGGATCATCAACTCGGTGAAGGACGCTCTCTGGGTGGTCTGAAACCTGCTGATCTTCCAGCTGAAGGAGTTGACCCCGACTGAGTGTTGCAGACTGGCACATTCCATGGTCCAGGACTACGTGTTGAGGGACGCGCTGAAGCTTGGGGCAGCTGCCGCCAAGGCGCGGTGGCGAAAGACCACTGTGTAACATCTGCCTGCCTAACGAAGAACAGGGGGCCCATGTAGTCATTTGGGCCCTGCTGACACCTCAGCCAATCATATGGGCATATGATGGAAAAATGTACAGACCTGTATAAAAATGATAAATTCTGATCTCTGTATGTATATGTTTACATATGTATGGCATGACCAACTGTACAGACCATCAAATTATTTTATGAATAAAGTATATTTTTGAAATAAAAAAAAATACTCAACTACAACCACAGGGACGCCAAGACAGCAGACTTTCTAGCAGTACTAGAATGCACACTCAGGAACAATGGACTGACAGAAGAGACACAACAAACAGTGAGGCAAAGTATCGTACGTCTGATAACAAGGAAAAGACAAACACATAACCTCAACACCAAGGAGAGGGAAGCACTAAACTCACTAAGAAACGATAAGAACATAATCATACTACCAGCAGACAAAGGCAGGATGACGGTCATCCTGGACAAAGCAGAATACACCCAAAAAGCACAACAACTACTTGCAGATACCAACACCTACCAAAAGAGGGAGTTTGACCGCACCCCACAGCTCACCAATAGGATAAATAACACACTGAGGAATCTACAAAAAAACGGACAGATAACCAGGTCGGACCTACAAAGAATGAAACCTGAAAGCAACAACACCCCCAGATTCTATGGACTACCTAAAGTGCACAAACCAGACATCCCACTCAGACCCATAGTATCACTAACAGGGACACCATCACACAAACTGGCTAAAGAACTACAGCAGAAACTGAAACACCTGATCAGCGGATCCAGACACTCTATACAATCAACACAGGAATTCTTGGACATCATCAGAAATATACACATAGACAAGGAAGAAACTATGGTCTCATTCGACGTAACGGCGCTGTTCACCTCTATTGACAAAACCCTAGCCAGAGAAACAATAGCCAACCTGCTGGACATACAGAACAGACAACAGGACGTTGAACCTATCAACAAAGACGGCATACTTAAATTACTGGACTTGTGCCTCACAACATACTTCACATTCAACAACCAGATATACGAACAAATCAACGGAACACCCATGGGCTCACCGATCTCTGGACTCATAGCAGAAGCAGTAATGCAAAGGTTAGAACAAACAGTCTTACCACAAATTCAACCCAAACTCTGGGTCAGATATGTTGATGACACCTTTGTAATCATTAAAAACACCATCAGTGCTTGGGAGCCTCCTGCGAAGCGCTTCTTTGATGTTTCCTCCGGTGTTTATAGTGGTCTGTCCCTGCCGCTTCCAGTTGTCAACCGGAAGTGGCAGGGACAGACCACTATAAACACCGGAGGAAACATCAAAGAAGTGCTTCGCAGGAGGCTCCAAAGCACTGATGATGTCGCCTAGCCAGGGGACGAAACGTTTGCAACAAAAACTTCCAGCTCGGCGAACAGAACCACAACAACGAGCACCCGAGCTACAAATCTTCGCACAAACATTAAAAACACAGAAATAGAGAAAACACACTGGATCATCAACGCCACACTCACAGGAATCCGATTCACGAGAGAAGAAGAAAAGGATAACCAACTCCCATTCCTAGACGTGATGGTACAGAGAACACCGAACGGAGAATTCACCACAAAGGTATACAGGAAAGCCACACACACAGACCAAGTCCTGAACTACGAAAGCAACCACCCCAACACACACAAAAGAAGTTGCATCAAGACACTATTCAAAAGGGCCACACACACTGCAGCACACCAGAACTGCAAAAAGAGGAAGAGGAACACCTGTACAAGGTATTCGCCAAAAACAGATACCCGCGCAATTTCATCAACAGTTGCCTAAGAGAAAGACAACGGAACGAGGACATGCCGCAACCCAAAGGACTAGCCACACTACCATACATCAGGAGCATTTCAGAACTGACAGCCAGACTACTGCGACCACTAGGACTTATAACAGCACACAAACCAACAGCCACCCTCAGACAACAACTCACCAGAACGAAGGACCCGATACCCAGCATGAGCAAAACTAATGTAGTGTACAAAATCCCATGCAAGGACTGCACAAAACACTATATAGGACAAACAGGAAGACAGCTAACGATCCACATCCATGAACATCAACTAGCCACGAAACGCCACGACCAGCTATCCTTAGTAGCCACACACTCAGACGACAAGCAACATGAATTCGACTGGGACAACACTACCATTATAGGGCAAGCCAAACAAAGAACAGCCAGGGAATTCCTAGAAGCATGGCACTCATCCACAAACTCCATCAACAAACACAT
This sequence comes from Chiloscyllium plagiosum, assembly GCF_037043375.1. NCBI lineage: Eukaryota > Metazoa > Chordata > Chondrichthyes > Orectolobiformes > Hemiscylliidae > Chiloscyllium > Chiloscyllium plagiosum. Next base: position 57,991,958 of record NW_028270147.1, on the reverse strand, counting down.
CGACCTGGACCCAATATACCGGCCACTACAGCGGACAGCTGAAACTGACAACCGGAAGCGGCAGGGACAGGCCACTATAAATGCCGGAGGAAACACCACAGAAGCGCTTCACAGGAGGCTCCCAAGCACCGAGGATGTCACCTAGACAGGGGATGAAACGTTTGCAACAAAAACTTCCAGCTCGGCGAACAGAACCACAACAACGAGCACCCGAGCTACAAATCTTCACCCAAACATTGAACATGTACATCCTGTCCCTCAGGATTCCCTCCAACAACTTGCCCACCACCGAGGTCAGGCTCACCGGTCTATAGTTCCCTGGCTTGTCGTTACCGCCCTTCTTAAACAGTGGCACCACGTTTACCAACCTCCAGTCTTCTGGCACCTCACCTGTGACTATTGATGATACAAATATCTCAGCAAGAGGCCCAGCAATCACTTCTCTAGCTTCCCACGGAGTTGTCAGGTACACCTGATCAGGTCCTGGAGATTTATCTTCTTTTAACCATTTCAAGACAGCCAGCACATCCTCCTCTGTAATCTGGACATTTTGCAAGGTGTCACCATCTATTTTCCATATCCTTTTCCACAGTAAATACTGATGCAAAATATTCATTTAGTATCTCCCCCATTTTCTGTGGCTCCACACAAAGGCTGTCTTGCTGAATTTTGAGGGGCCCTATTCTCTCCCTAGTTACCCTTTAGTCCTTAATATATTTGTAAAAGCCCTTTGGATTCTCCTTAATTCTATTTGCCAAAGCTATCTCATGTCCCCGTTTTGCCCTCTTAAGTATATTCCTACTTTCTTTATACTCTTCGAAGGATTCACTCGATCTATACCTGACATATGATTCATTCTTTTTCTTAACCAAACCCTCAATTTCTTTAGTCATCCAGCATTCCCTATACCTACCAGCCTTCCCTTTCACCCTGACAAGAATATACTTTCTCTGGATTCTTGTTATCTCATTTCTGAAGGCTTCCTATTTTCCAGCCGTCCCTTTACCTGCGAACATCTGCCTCCAATCAGCTTTCGAAAGTTCTTGTCTAATACCCATTCTCCACTTTAGAACTTCAACTTTTAGATCTGGTCTCTCCTTTTCCATCACTATTTTAAAACGAATAGAATTATGGTCGCTGGCCCCAAAGTGCTCCCCCACTGACACTCAGTCACCTGCCCTGCCTTATTTCCCAAGAGTCGGTCAAGTCTTGCAACTTCTCTTGTAGGTATATCCACATACTTCATCAGAAAATTGTCTTGTACGCACTGAAGAAATTCCTCTGCATCTAAACCTTTAACACTATGGCAGTCCCAGTCGTTGTTTGGAAAGTTAAAATCCCCTACTATAACCTATTATTCTTACAGATAGCTGAGATGTCCTTACAAGTTTGTTTCTCAATTTCCCTCTGACGATTCAGGCGTCTATAATACAATCCCAACAAGGTGATCATCCCTTTCTTATTTCTCAGTTCCACCCAAATAACTTCCCTGGATGTATTTCCGGGAATATCCTTCCTCAGTAAGCTGTAATGCTATCCATCATCGAAAATGCCGCTCCCCCTCCTCTCTTGTCTCCCTTTCTATCCTTCCTGTAGCATTTGTATCCTGGAACATTAAGCTGCCAGTCCTGCCCATCCCTGAGCCATGTTTCCATAATTGCTATGATATCCCAGTCTCATGTTCCTAACCATGCCCTGAGTTCATCTGCCTTCCCTGTTAGGCCCCTTGCGTTGAAATAAATGCAGTTTAATTTATTAGTCCTACCTTGTCCCTGCCTGCCCTGACTGTTTGACTCACTGCTGTACCCGTCTCTTTCCTCACTATCTCCCTGGGTCCTACACCCTCACCTTACTACTTGGAAAGTTTGCAGATGACACCAAAATTGGAGGGGTAGTGGACAGCGAAGAAGGTTACCTCAGGATCTTGATCAGATAGGCCAATGGGCTGAGATGGAGTTTAATTTAGATAAATGTGAGGTGCTGCATTTTGGGAAAGCAAACCTTAACAGGACTTATACACTTAATGGTAAGGCCCTAGGGAGTGTTGCTGAACAAAGAGACCTTGGAGTGTAGGTTCATAGCTCCTTGAAAGTGGAGTCACAGGTAGATAGGATAGTGGAGAAGGCATTTGGTATGCTTTCCTTTACTGGCCAGTGTATTGAGTACAGGAGTTGTGAGGTCATGTTGTGGCTGTTCAGGACATTGGTCAGGCCACTGTTGGAATACTGCGTACAATTCTGGTCTCCTTCCTGTTAGAAGGATGTTGTGAAACTTGAAAGGGTTTAGACAAGATTTACAAGGATGTTGCCAGGGCTGAAGGATTTGAGCTATAGGGAGAAGTTGAACAGGCGGGGCTGTTTTCCCTGGAGTGTTGGAGGCTGAGGCTGAGGGGTGACCTTATAAAGTTTTATAAAATCATGAGGGGCATGCATAGGATAAATAGACAAAGTTTCTTCTTTGGGGTCGGGGAGTCCAGAACTAGAGGGCATACGTTTAGGGTGAGGGGGGAAAGATATCAAAGAGACCTAAGGGGCAACCTTTTCATGCAGAGGGTGATACTTGTATGGACTGAGCTGCCAGAGGAAGTGATGGAGGCTGGTACAATTTCAACATTTAAAAGACATCTGGATGGGTATATAATTAGGAAGGGTTTGGAGGGATATGGGCCAGGAGCTGGCAGGTGGGACTAAATTTGGTTGAGATATCTGGTCGCCATAGATGAGTTGGACCAAAGGGTCTGTTTCCGTGCTGTACATCTCTATGACTCTATGACTCTGTAACAGTCTCAATCAGGGAATTCATATTCTCTTAGATCCATCTACTGATCTTATTACAATGACTACATCACTCTCCCTGTGTCCAAAGACGTAGACTAATTCTATTTCTTGTAGCTCCTCCCAGAGCATATTAGCACCCACTGTTCCAACTTGTAATTAGGTGCGCTTAGTATTAGAGCCCATTGCTGAATTTGACTTGAAGCTATGGGCAGCACTGCCTTATCCTCTTTAAGTAGACTTAGCAGGAGTTTGTCGTCTGTTATTATTTCAAATTTATGTCCGTAAAATGATTGGTGTAACTTCCTGACTCCAAATACGACTGCCAAGCCTTCCTTCTATATCTGCATGTATTTAGGCTCTGCATTAGCCAGAGTCCTGAAGGCATATGCTATTTGGAGCTCCTCTCCATTGGGCCACCTATGAGTTAATACTATCCCGATGCTATATGGGGAGGCATCACATGTCAATACCAGAATTCACTTGGGATCATAATGTGCCAACAGCTTAGAGGAACATAACTGTTCCCTCACTTCCATGAAGGCTATGGCTTGGATATGCAACATTTCCAAGGCTGATCCTTTTTTAAGAGTTGATGAAACGGTGCCAAGCTGGAGGAACTTTCCACAATAGTTCACCATTCTAAGAAAATACTTAAATTTCAATACAGACCTGGAAGCCAGGGCACCTTTGATCACCCTCATTTTATCTTCCAATGGACATAACCTGGTTTTGTCCACTCTGTAGCCAAAGTAAGTCACTTGGGTACCTGGAAAATGCATTTTTCCCTTCTAAAGCATTCACCTGCCAGGGAGAAACATCTAAGGGCTATGTCCAAGGTCTTGAAATGACTTTTATTGGTCTTCCCCATTATTAGCATATCATCTAGATATATTGCAACCTGGGGTAGCCCTTGTAAAATCCACTGAAAACATTGCACAGGCTGAAGACACTCCAATCACATATGGGAGTCTTGTATATTGATATTGCAGCATACATCTAAGAAACTCATCTAACCTCAGCTGCAAGTACACGCAGTGCATGTCCAGCTTTGTGAGGGACAACTTCCCTGCTCGTTTTGTGCATAAACTCTCCATGCAAAGGATTTGGTATTTATCCAGCTTTAAAAAAGTGGCTTACTCTTTGTTTAAAATCCCCACAAAAATGAACCAACGGTCAGGGATCATAATCGAGTATGGCCGGTGCTGTCCATTCCACAGACCAGACTGGTTTGATGTCTTCCTTTGCTTTCCAGCCCCTGATTTCTGCCTCTCCTTTTGCCCATAATGCAAATGCCACTTGGCGGGCCTTGCAGAATCATCAAATTGCTTTCTGGTCAACATGCAAGGTAGCCTTGGCCCCTTTGATAGTCCATAGACCTTCCTGAAAAGCTTTTAGGTATTTAATGAGGACTTCACTCAGGCAGAGATTTTCTAATTGAAAACTATTGAGTCGATCCAGGTAAATCTTTCTCAGCCAATTTCAACCCATCAAGCTTGGACCCAAGCTTTCACAATAATCAGTGGTAACTGAATCAGTTGCTTCGCATAAGAGCTTCGGACAGGTATCGGTTCCCAGTCTAGCTAAGGTCTTGAGCAAACTTAAGTGTTGGAGTTCACAGTGAGTTTTGTTAAAGACTGGTTCTGTGATCTGTGGGGTGGCACGGTGGCTCAGTGGTTAGCACAGCTGCCTCACGGTCCCAGGTTCAATTCCAGCCTCGGGTGACCGTCTGTGTGGAGTTTGTACATTCTCCCCGTGTCTGCATGGGTTTCCTCCCACAATCCAAAGATGTGCAGGTCAGGTGAATTGGCCATGCTAAATTGCCTATAGTGTTAGGGGCATTAGTCAGAGGGAAATGGGTCTGGGTGTTACACTTTGGAGGGTCGGTGTGGACTGGTTGGGCTGAAGGGCCTGTTTCCACACTGTAGGAAATCTAATCACTGAAATGGCTAAACTAGTATTGACCTCCATTGGAACTGGATGACCATTTAACCACACCTTTATTTTGATTGATTCTGATTTGGATGTTGCTAAGCAATTCAAATATTCCAAACCAGATGTAGGTAGTCTTTCCAGGGTGTGGACTCTCCCGGATACCAGCCTATGACTTCTCTTACTCAATTCAGGCTGACTGGGACTCTTTTGCTATCTCAAGTCTGCACACTAATACAATGGCCTGCTAGCCTGGATCCTTAAGAAAGTTCTAACCGTTTGGATGAGGCTTGGCTTTGTTTTGGGTTTTTGCTGTGGGCAACGCTATGGTCCCTTTGTTCAGGATATGTCCTGAGTGAGGCTGTGCAATTGTCTTCACTCAAGTGGTGTTCTCCAAGCTCAGTCAGCCTGGTGGTGGTGTCCACTTCCAGCAATGTACCCTGCAACTCATTTACTCCACTTATCATTTTTTTCCAATGATAAAGTCAGTTGTAGTGCCTGTTTGAAGTCCAGTTGGGCTTCAACTAGTTGGCACTTTTGCATGATTTACATCATTAATCCCACTCTCATCACCAGTGAAATAACACCACAAAGGCCGGTATCCCCTCACAAAGTCATGCTTTACTTACACGTGCATAGTACCTGAAACTGGTCCGGCTTCCCTAATGCCATCCCTCAGAGTAAACACAACCTCTGACTCTGTTTATATCTGTCAGCCAGGGCTCCCTGATTGAACCAGATTAACAGCCCCAATCAGGGGACTCATATTCCAAGAATCCACCTGGCTGATCTTGTTACAATTGCATCTTGACATTTGTCACTGAATTCACCCTCCATTAGCATTCCAGGAATTATCACTCACTGGAAATGGAACTGGACCAGCCATATATATATATATATATATATATATATACCATGACTGCAAGAGAAGGTCAGAGGCTAGAAATCCTGCAGCAAGTAACTCACCTCCTAACTTCTAAAGTCTTTGCTTTACCTTTGCAGTTGAGAAGCAGAGCTAGAAAGACAGAGACAAGGCCTTAGTCCTGAATATCAGGGAAAGGGAAGGGACCTGATCTCAGGAGTAATATTGTGCGGACCTTGTAATTGCCTCTAGTTGCTCACACTGGAAGTCACATGAAAATGAGGGTCAGAAGCTTGTTGCTTTTACCTTGTGTTTTACTTCTGTCCCATTCTGCTTTGTGAAGAGGCTGTTGGTGATGGATGAGGAGGAGACAGCTGGATGTGTGTCCTGCTCACTGACAGGTGTCATACATAGTTTTGCTATTCCACTGATATGCACACTCTGTCTCTCCGTCTTTCTTCTGTTTCAGACTCTCCCTCCCTTGCACATGCTATTCTTCTCTCTCTTAATCACTCACTACTGATCCTTCCTCACTCCTTTTCTCATTCACTCATTCGCCATCTCTCTCACTCATATTCTCTCCCTCCCTCACATACTTCTATCTTATGAAGTGAAAAACTAGTAGAAGTTGGGAATGAACACATATTGTACTGACTTTGTCTTTTTTATTTGAAAAGGGAGCTCTAGTGTATCCAGTATATTCATTTCCATAGTACTTTTCATACTGGATCATGAGCCAGTGTCCAATGCTGCCATTGGAGCTACTTCTTTCAGGGGGTTGATGCATGCTTGGGAGGCAGGTAACCTTGTCTTTCCCCTGATTTTCTCCCTGACATGGAGTCCCATTCTCCACCATCTAGCTAGCAGTTGGAGCCTTTTACTCTGCACTGATTCTGTCCATTACCATTCCTTCAGTGACACCAGATCAAAATCCTGGAACTCCCTTCCCAAAAGGATTGGAGGTGTATGTACACCCATTGACAACAGTGATTCAAGACAGTGGCTTGCCACCATATTCTCCAGGGCAACTAGAAATGGGTAAGATTCCCTAGCTGGCGATGCCCATACCCTATGAATGAATAGAAAAAATGCTTGAATGCCAATTCTCCAGGATTGTCAATTCTCTGGCATATGAAGATAAAGGAGCTGAGCCCAGGGCTTGTCCACTCCCATCGGCTTTCTTTCTCGTTTTTTTCTTCTTTTTAATTTTGCTCCTCGTTATTTCTTCTTTCTTTTTTGTTTTGTTTTCTTTTAAGATTGGACAGTGGCAGGTGAAGGAAGAGGCCTACAGCAGTTGCAGCAGCAAAGCCAGAATGAGCCGGAATGCTGGGGTCTCCTGGCAACTTAGGAGGTCCTGGGCTGACTCCCCCGGCTAGGGCTTGTAGGCTAGGCCGAGGCTCCAGGTCCGCAGCTAGGTCCAAGCCATTGACGTAGGTGCCTTAGTGGGGTGATTTATAAAACCTTTCACTGTATTCTGCATGTAAAAGTATGCATGGCAATAAATTTCTGTACCATTCTGTAAATATCTCGAAAAAAAAACATAGAAATCATTCCAATTGGCTAGAAAAATCTTTGAATAGTTCTGTTTATCAAAATATTTTAAATGGGATAAAAAAGCTATTTGTTCCGGCGCTGCTGTCAGAGATTGGAAATCATGTGACAAAGCCCACAGGAAAACCTCTAACCTGAGCTGATGATCCTGAAATCCTGCTAATTCTGCCTTCTCAACTATCCCTGATTATGATCGCTCCACTATTAACTGAGTTAACAGCTGCTTGGGCCTGAATCTTTGAAATGTCTCCCAAAATCTCTACATTCTGCCTTCCAAACTTTCTTTAAGGTATTTCATAAAGGATCCAACTTTGACCAGACTTTTGCCTATTTGATTAATGTTACCCAAGTATGCTTTGTAATGCTCTGAAGATCATTGGACTGTTTTATTGTGTTAAATGCATGAAACAAGGAACCTTATGACTGGCTTTGTAAATATGCTTTCACCAGATAAATAATTGATTGTGTTGAGTTGGGTTAATTGCTGCAGTTGTTGCCTTCTGTGCGGTAAATTCCTTTGGTTCTATGGTTCTCTTAACATCAGGTATTTGTTTGGTTAAAGAGACATTTATATTGTATTATATGTTAAAACAAAAACTTAAACATATATTGTATACAAACAAAGTGTTCCACAAACCAGGGATTGCAGTATATCTATCTTTTTACATCAGCTATGTACTATTTTCAAAGTGTATTTTGTCTCTGCTTTGACCATTCTTTCTGCAAACCTGGCACCCAGTGAGTTAGCACCAGCAGTTTTCATAGAGGAAACAAAGTAAGACAGCTAAAACCAGTTCTGGCCTCCACACGAGTTGCATTTTCTTCCCAGCAGAAATGACTGCATTTTGATCAGAAGAAAGCCATTTAGCTGGCTGGCTGACAATTTCTATTCTCTTCTCTTAGCCAAAACATAGAAGCAAATTGAAGTACTCTTTCTTTCACCTTACCTCAGACCTGGAAGCGACAGATGTCTGATATAGTCAGAACAGATGATCAGTGTGGCTGTCCTTAGCTGTTGTGGGAGCCAAGCAATTTTGAACAGAATCAAGAAGTGTGGTGGTAGAAAAGCAATAGAAGACTATTATTAGGACACAGGAGCCCATTCAATTCATACACAACTATTTTTCAGATGCTTTCTGATTCTATCCAGAGCTGGCATTCAGAAAAACACATTGAAGATTGGCTTCTAGGATGATTAATGGATTATTCAAGTAGCCAAAATCCCTCAACGTAACAAATTGGACAATACTGAACAATTCATTTGATACTCCCAAGTGTTGTTGATTGTTGATTTTTAGTTAGAAGCATTTTTTATGCTTTGAACATGTAGACTTTTATTTCAAACCTTTGAATAATCAACACAATTATGCCATATTAATTGTGTATGACCTGTTTTAGAATAAAATGTGGTAATGCTCTTCACTTATGCCATTGATATTTCTAAGAAATATTGTATTTTTGTCAGCTTTAATAAGATAGATCAGAATAATTTAAAAGGAAATTAAGGTGCATGTAATGACAGAATCTTCCTAATTTTTAACAAATTATGTTTTATGCAAAGTACAACTAGTTTTAGATGTTAGTTGAGGCTAGGATCAAGCTTTTATAAGGACTACAATTATTTTATTAAAATATGAACTGGTAAATGAAAGTTTGAATCTCTGTTGTAACTTAAAGGAAATATTGTTTGGAGTGGTCACTTATTGATTACATAAGGCAATTTTTTTTGAAGAAGCTGAGCTTTTGAGACAAGCTGGTGCCAGTTGTCTTCAAATTGAAAAGAAAAACAAAATTCCCAGCAGCAACTCCTGGATTGGATTAAGTAGCAATTTGTCAAAGAACTGAGATTACAGAGAGTAATTCAGCTCTCAGTCTGCCAAAAGCCTGCAAGCAAGCAAAATCTCCCTCTCCCTCTGTAAATGGAAGACAACTAGCACTAAGAGAAACATATATTTGTAAAAAGAAAAACTTCTCACAAGACAATACCTAGATCCAATCGACCAGCTACTGAAATGAGCATCACCACAGTTGACAACAATGTGAAATTGATGTCAAAATCAAGTGAATTGTGAGAACGTCACCTCATTTCCTATTGTGTCTTGACTCTTGATCTATGCACTTTGCTCCATTTGCCTATATATTCCACCCATAATGGGCAGCATGGTGGCTCAGTGGTTAGCACTGCTGCCTCACAGCGCCAGAGACCCGGGTTCAATTTCCCCCTCGGGCAACTGTCTGTGTGGAGTTTGCACATTCTCCCCGTGTCTGCGTGGGTTTACTCCAGGTGCTCCGGTTTCCTCCCACAATCTAAAGATGTACAGATCAGGTGAATTGGCCACGCTAAATTGCCCATAGTGTTAGGTGCATTAGTCAGGGGTGAATGTAGGGGAACGGGGCTGGGTGGGTTGCTCTTCGGAGGGTCGGTGTGGACTTGTTGGGCCAAAGGGCCTGTTTCCACACTGTGGGGAATCTAATCTTATAATATTTCAGCAAAACTCCACGTCCCATCTGTTGTCCCTTCTTTTACTGAATGTATGTTCCCGTGTTTGAATTTGAAGGGGAAAAGTGTAAGTGTGCATATTAGTAATGAGTAATTAATTTTTGGCACACACTAATGTGTGTTATAGTAAACAGGTTTTGGTTGAAGGCTTTTGAGAAGATTTGAGGCTCGAGTAATGGATTTGATTATTGGTTTGCCCGCTGGGCTGATTGGTTTGTTTGCAGGCATTTTGTCACCCTGCTAGGTAACATCATCAGTTCAAAAATTACCAAAATAGGTGCACTGTAGATATGAAACTACATGTATGGCATCAAGAAATGCTTGCAAAATTGAAAACAATGGGAATCAGGAAAAAGTCAAACTGGTATAAAGGAAGTTAGTCATAATTGGGTCCAATTATCTCTGCTGGGGGGCATGGTGCAGGATGTTTTCAGTGTAGTGTTCAAGGCCCAAACATTTTCAGCTGCTTCAAAAGTGACCTTCCTTCCATCATAAAATCAGAAGTGGAATGCTCACTTATGATTGCACAGTTTATAGTTCCATACATTGCACTTCCAATATTGGAGCAACTCATGCCCACATGCAGCATAATCAGCCCAAATTTCAGGTTTGGGCTCATAAGTGACAGGTAACATGTGTACCCTACTAGGGTGAGACTATAATTATATCAAGAACCTCTGCTCAACATTCAATTGTACTACCTTTGCTGAATCCCCCAACATCAAAATCCTGCCGACCACCATTGACCATAAACTTTACTAGACCAGAAGTATTTTTAACAGAGCAGTCAAAGCTGGGAAATCTGAGACAAGCAACTCACTTCCTGACTCCTCAAAACTAATCTACTATTTAGAAGTTACTATCACTCACTGTGATAGAAATGCTTGGATGAATATAGCTCTCAAAATGCTCTAATAACACAATCAAGGACAAAGTAGTCTTTACATGCACTTAAACACTCATTCCTCTATCAATGTGTATACCATCTCAAAGAATGCAACGAGAAAACTCAGCAAGGCTCCTTCAACTGTATCTTCCAAACACATGACCCTATCAGGGAAATAGACACATGGAAACAGAACACCTGAAAGTTCTGCACCAAGACACACATTATCCTGATTTGGAATTATATCTCTGCATCGTCACTGGGTCAGAAATCTGGAACTCCCTTCTTAACAGCACTATGGGTATACTACACCACGTGAATTGAGCATTTCAAGATGGAGACTCACCACATTTGCAATTAAATACAATTAGGAACAGACATTAAATTGTAGCCTTACCAGTGATACTTATATTGTTTGAAAGGGAAATAAAATCTTGAAAGGTAATCTGTGATCTCGAGATTGTGGTTTTGTGAGGTTGAAACTGGATCAGAACAGCAAGACTAATGTATTGATAATATCAGCCATCTGAGTTCATAAGTAATTATTCCTGCTGAAGACAGACCAAAAAATTAAGTTTGCATTGTTCGTTTGGAGAAAACACACCCATTTTCATTAGTATGTGATCTAATTTAATGCAATATTCTTTGAAGCTCATTATGTTTCAACCTTCAGTTTTTTGGCATTGATTTGATTTTCTTGCTCGTTTCTCTTAATGAATGCCAGTCACAATGTACTCCATTCTCGTAAATTTTGGAACTCTGCTTTGCCAATTATTCTATAATTCTTTTCTCCTGGAATTAGATGATCCTTTTAGGATACATAGCAGAAATATAAAAATGGTAATTGCTGCAAACTTTGAACAAACTACTTGGAAATTCTCAAAACACCAATCAGCATCTTAAATAAAGTTGGTTGCCGTTTGAATTGAACCTCTCTCAACCTGGCATAGTTTATTAAAGTGACTGTTTGTCACTCTGAGAGGACCTCCTCTCTTAGTTCTACAAAGCATTTTCCAGTTTGACTACAGTGTGGCATACTCAAATTTTATTCCCTCTTTCTCTTTAAATTATTGTATCTTTTTATTACCTATTTCTGAATGGCAATCTGTTACTTATACTTTGGAATTAATAAGGCCTTATTTTAACTACTTGTGGAGGAAAATGAGCAAGGTGCTCATCTATTCTGGCTAACAGGATGCTAAACCATTTTAAGCCTCAGACCTCCCTCCCATTCAGCTGGATGCCATACAAACACCCCTTTTGTACATACAAATGCCATACAAAGATCCAAGAGTGAGAGAAATTAGAGTCAAGAAGGGGAAGGTAAGAAACTTCTGGAAGTACCTCTGACAGGCTGTCAGCAGCTTTGTTCTTTTGGTGGGCCCAGACGAATAAAAAGTTTCTCCTCGTACCCGAAAATAGAAAATATTATTTTCAACACTCCTTATTTAGTGGCCTTTAAACAGGGGGCGGCACACTGGTTAGCACTGTTGTCTCATAGCACCTGGGACCCGGGTTCGTTGGAAGACTGTCTGTGTGGAGTTTGTACATTCTCCCTATGTCTGCGTGGGTTTCCTCCGTGTTCTCCCGTTCCCTACCATAATCCAAAGATGTGCAGGTCAGGTGAAATGGTCATGCTAATTTGCCCATAGTGTTAGGTGCATTAGTCAGGGGCAAGTATACTGTAGGGGAATCGGTCTGGGTAGTTTGCTCTTCAGAGGGTCGGTGTGGACTTGTTGGGCCAAAGGACCTGTTATCATACTGTAGGGAATCTAATCTAAGCACCCTCCATTCATTGTTAGAATGAAGTTGCTGTCAGTATTCTATGTAAGTCATAGATTCTGATTTGCATAATTTAATGAGCCTGTCACCCAATTTAACATAAGCATTAGGTGATAACTGTAGTTTTATATATCATGCTTTCTCTCCATTTTACAGACTGTACCTCTTACTTCTGTGAAATTTAAAAAAACTAAGAGCTCCTCCTATTTCCCTACCATTTGGTATTGTTTCAAAGACAAGCTGCTGCAAATTGTTGTTGTTCCATGATCTTCAATCAGTCTAGTTTGTATCCTCATGATTGCAACTTGGAAAAGAATTGCCAAGATGCTCTTGAAGCCAAGAATCTGAATTACTGATCTAAGCTTTTATGAAAAAACCCAAACCAAACTGTAGAATGCCAAGCAGACCCATGAGATACAAGCTGGATGGCACATAAAGTCCTGTTCACAAAACACTCACAACATTTCCATTTAGAATCTGTCAGATGAACCCAATTACACCACAGATGTATTATCAGGTATCTTTTATAAGCCATTAATTGATATGTTAGATGCAAAACATCACCCAAAGCAGATGTAAATTAAGTAATGAAGAAAACTTTATTTAATTTTCTGATCAGGCTCAGCCAGCTGCTCACTTACACAATATTAACAATTAATCAGTTCTTCATATATCACACCACTGCAGTCATAAAAATAAAATAGTTGTGGCTCTAACATCATAGGATAGTTAATATTCTGTTTCAATCGCGTGCCTTTACTTTGGTTCCTACTTTGTGTGAGTCTCTGGGTTTGTGTTGTTAATTATTCTTTGCTGCATTAACGGTCACTTCACCCCCTTCCTTGAATGGAACAGTTCCTATAAAGTGAGATTATTTTACCAGGAAAAAATGAAAGTTGATCTATGCTATGAATCCTAGCCAGTCAGGAGAACATTTTTCTGTAATTGGAAGGTATATTTGACTAACAAATATCTAGCTTCCATGGAAAATTTATCTCATAATTAGATTTTAGAAGCTGACCTTCCACTGATCAATTCTAAACACACAAATTGAGTTGACAAAATTTAATAGTTAGGATTAATAACCAAAGTGAAACATTTTTGCAGACTGAATTTTTCTCTGCTAACAAGTAGCAAGCCAATCATTCATCAGAGATGCACTAGCTTAGTCTCATGGGACTTTCTGAAATTGATTCAAGTAATTTTGTGTGTAAGCTCTCAGCCCAACGTGACCTTGATGCTGGAATCTTTAATGGAAATGATGTTGGAAACTGTGAAAGCTGCATCTGCTTGTAAAAAAAAGACAATCAATCTCTTTTCAAGTGGTTTTAGGATTAAACTTGTGAGTTTGGTTTCAAGACAGACTGATTGAGGAAAAGACCTGTCTTCAAGAATGGGGTTCTGTAGAACTCTTTTTCTTGCATGCTAACACTATGTACAGAAACACCTAGTAATCTAAGAGGTACTGGGTTCAGAGTTTATTGTTACATTGTTAAGAGACTGTTATCAGCTTGTGTTTTTCTCTTCACTCTAACTAATTCCATTTCCACTGTGCTACTTATGACCTCTGGGAAGCAACTTTGTGAAATCATCATAAGGTTGCTCTAGGATCTTCAAGCCCTTACACAGCTGGCATAATCCCAATTGAAGGTATCACTTGGCAAGTCAGATCAAAGAATAAATTCTGCTTTGTTAAATCATTTAAAAAAATAGCTAATGTGGTGGCCAGAAACCAAAACATTGTCGCACAAGGCTGTAGACTTTCTTTAACAACAGAACTTTATTACATCAAAAAGAAACCAAGCTACCTAAACATAGAATACAGATGGAAAGATCTTAAAACATATAGCAAAGCAAGTTTCAACCTGTTTCCTGAAACATCCATAACAGAAAATCAAATCCAGAGATAGTATATCTCTATATCAAATCTTCAAGTTCTACTTCAACCAATTCTTCACAGTTTCTTGCCTATAAACTACCTACCTCTTTAAAACATCCCAGAAAAGAATCTTTTTGGGAGATAAACTATATTTGCTTATGGCTCTGGTCAGATTTCATTTGAATTACCAGAAGACCTTCCGATGTATGGGCTTTAAAAACTCAAATCAATCCTTAAGTATTCTGAACTAAAAAATAATGGTTTTCAGTATTTACTCTGTGTAAAACTACAGGATAACCATTTTATTCCAGTAACATCCCAAGGATCCAAAGTAACTTGTGATCTGACACATATTAGATTAGGTCACTGATCAGAAAGAATTATCAGAACTAGATTTTGAAAAAAGCCTTCACAGAAGCACCAGTACCCATATTCCACATTTTGAAATCCAGTTGGACAGACAAAGGAGTAGATAATGATATGGCTAGGAGGATAATAGCTATTGTAAGTGTCGTACAATGCGTTGTGTGTAATAGCAGACGAGGTGATAACAAGGCCTGGTGTTGGGGTTAGGAGCAAGGACATGGGAGAGGTCAAGCCCTAAAGTTATTGAACTTGACATTGAGTCCAGAAGGCTGCAGGGTCCTCAAGTGGAAAATTGAGATGTTATTCTTCGAACTTGTGCTGAGCTTCACTGCAACAAGCCTAAGACAGAGATGTTGGCCAGAGCATGTGGTGGTGTGTTGAAGTGGCAGGAAACTGGAAGCTCAGGGTCTTTTCTGCGGAAAGAAGGTCACACAGTCTATGCTTCATTTCCGCAATGTGAACAGGTGAATGCAGTGGACTAAATTATGTGAAGTGCTTGTAAAGCATTGCTTCACCTGAAGGTGTGTTTGGGCCCTTGGATATTGAGGACAGACAAAGTAAATAGTCAGATGTTACACTCTCTGTGTTTACAAAGGAAGGTACCATGAGGCTGTGGATGGGGATTTGGGGTGGTTTTGGCAGTGAAGGAAGAGGGTGCCCTGGAGGGAATGGTCCTTGCCCTGGAGGGAATGGTCCTTGCAGAAGGTGGACAAGGGAGGTGAGGGGAACATGTATCTGGTGGTGGAGGTGTTGGAAATGGAAGGTAATGATCCTCTGGATGTGGATGTTGGTGGGATGGTAGGTAATGAAAAGGGGAACTCTATCGGTGCTGCAGGAGAGACAAGAGGGGTGATGGCGGAAGTGCAGGAGATAGGTGGATCCAATTGGGTGCCCTGTCAACAATGGTCCTGGGGAATCCTTGGTTGAAGAAGAAGGGCCCAATACCTTCCAGGTGAAGCAGCACTTTCCCTGCACTTCACAGAATCTAGTCTACTGTATTCACTCCTCACAATGTGGTCTCCTCTACACTGGGGAAGTGAAGCATAGACTATGTGACCACTTCACAGAACACCTATGTTCTGCCTACAAAAAAGACATTGAGTTTCCAGTTGCCTGCCATTTCAACACGCCACCCTGTTCCCTGGCCAACATCTCTATCTCAGGCTTGCTGCAGTGCTCCAGCAAAGTTCAGTGCAAGCTGGAAGAACAACACCTCATTTTCTGCTTGGGGACCCTGGAGCCCTCTGGACTCAATGCTGAGTTCAGTAACTTCAGCGGTTAAACTCTCCCCTGATTCACCCCCCCCCCCAACCCCTACACACTAGGCCATGTTATCACATAGGCTGCTATTACACACAACCCATTGTTAGCCACGAACAGCCCCCATTAATGCCTATTCACCCTCCTAGCCAGATTGTTATCTACTCCTTTGTCTGTCCAACTGTTCTTTGTTGTCTATGGGCACTATTTCCCACCTATTGTTTACTCATTACCCAACCCTACGACCCTATCTTTTGCACATAAACCAACATATTTGTGGCTACCATCAGTTCTGAGGAAGGGTCTTTGAACCTAAAATGTTAACTCTGATTTCTCTCCACAGATGCTGCCAGACCTGCTGAGCTTTTCCAGCAATTCCTCTTTTTGTTTCTGATTTATAGCATTCATAGTTCTCTCAGGATTTTATATGAATTGAGGGATTTGGCTTAATTACACATGATTGACAACTCTTTTCATTTGTTTTCAGATTTGAACAGCAAATTGACTTGTATTTTGGCTACAGACAATAAAATTGTCAGTTTGCTTATTTGCGCAATTCTTCAAGTTATGGTTGACACTTTCTTTTCTTTACAATTTTGCAGCCTTTAAAAATACTTCTTTAAACATTATTCATATTTATTATGCTAAGCCTAATATGTGATTTTCTTCCATAGTTCTGTTACACTAAATATCTCAGTAAGCATTCTACTTTACCATAAGGGCACATATAATTTCCTTTTTATGAATGATTCACCAAAAGTTTGAACACCTTTTCTGAGGAAGGATGCTCTTGCTCTCGAGGGAGTGCAGTGAAGGTTTAGCAGGCTGACTCCAGGGATAGCAGGACTGACATATGAGGAGTGATTGACTAGCTTAGGGGGATCTCATAGAGTCATATAGTCATAGAGATGTACAGCACAGAAACAGACCCTTCGGTCCAACCCATCCATGCTGACCACCCTCTGCATGAAAATGTTGCCCCTTAGGTTTCTTTTATATCTTTCCCCTCTCACCCAAAACCTATGATCTCTAGTTCTGGACTCCCCGACCCCAGGAAAAGACTTTGCCTATTTACCCTATCCATGCCCCCATAATTGTGTAAACCTCTACAAGATCACCCCTCAGCCTCTGCAGTCCAGGGAAAACAGTCCCAGCCTGTCCAGCCTCTCCGTGTAGCTCAAATCCTCCAACCCTGGCAACATCCTTGTAAATCTTTTCGAAACCCTTTCAAGTTTTACAACATTTTTCCGATAAGAAGGAGACCAGAATTGCACACATTATTCAAATAGTGGTCTAACCAATGTCCTGTACAGCCACAACATGACCTCACAAACCCTGTACTCAATACTCTGATCAATAAAGGAAAGCATACCAAACACCTTCTTCATTAGACTATCTACCTGCGACTCCACTTTCAAGGAGCTATGAACCTGCACTCCAAGGTCTCTTTGTTCAGCAACACTCCCCAAGACCTCACCATTAAGTGTATAAGCCCCACTAAGATTTGCTTTCCCAAAATGCAGCATCTCATATTTATCTAAATTAAACTCCATCTGCCACTTCTCAGCCCATTGGCCCATCTGATCAAGATCCCCTTGTAATCTGAGGTAACCTTCTTTGCTGTCCACTACACCTCCAGTTTAGGTGTCATCTGCAAACTTACTAACTATACCTCATGCTCACATCCAAATCATTGATATGAATGATGAAAAGTAGAGGACCCAGCATTGATCCTTGTCGCACTCCACTGGTCACAGGCCTCCAGTCTGAAAAACAACCCTCCACCATCACCCTCTGCTTTCTACCTTTGAACCAGTTCTGTATCCAAATGGTTAGTTCTCCCTGTATTCTGTAAGATCTAACCTTGCTAATCAGTCTCCCATGGGGAACTTTGTCGAACGCCTTACTGAAGTCCATATAGATCATGTCTACTGCTCTGCGCTCATCAACCCTCTTTGTTACTTCTTCAAAAAACTCAATCAAGTTTGTGAGACATGATTTCCCATGCACAAAGCGATGTTGACTATCCCTAATCAGTCCTTGCCTTTCCAAATACATGTACATCCTGTCCCTCAGGATTCCCCCCAACAACTTGCCCACTACCGAGGTCAGGCTCACTGATCTATAGTTCCCTGGCTTGTCCTTACCATCTTACTTAAACAGTGGCACCACATTAGCCAAACTCCAGTCTTCCGGCACCTCACCTGTGACTATCGATGGTACAAATATCGCAGCAAAGGGCCCAGCAATCACATCTCTAACTTCCCACAGCGTTCTAGGGTACACCAGATCAGGTTCAGGGGATTTTATCTTACGCGTTTCAAAACATCCAGCACTTCCTCCTCAGTAATATGGACATTCTTCAAGATGTCATCATCTATTTCCCTACAGTCTATATCTTCCATGTCCTTTTTCACAGTAAATACTGATGCAAAATACTCATTTAGTATCTCCCCCATTTTCTGCGGTTCCACTCAATGGCTGTCTTGCTGACCTTTGAGCGATCCTATTCTCTCCCTAGTTACCCTTTTGTCCTTAATGTGTTTATGAAAACCCGTTGGATTCTCCTTAACTCTATTTTCAAAACCATCTCATGTCCCGTTTTTGCCCTCCTGATTTCCCTCTTAAGTATACTCCTACTGCCTTTGTACTCTTCTAAAGATTCACTCAATCTATCCTGTCCTTCCTAACGTATGATTCCTTCTTTTTCTTAACCAAACCCTCAATTTCTTTAGTCATCCAGCATTCCCTATCTCTACCAGCCTTTCCTTTCACCCTGGGGAGAAAGTGAGGTCTGCAGATGCTGGAGATCAGAGCTGAAAATGTGTTGCTGGAAAAGCGCAGCAGGTCAGGCAGCATCCAGGGAACAGGAGAATCGACGTTTCGGGCATAAGCCCTTCTTCAGGAATGAGGAAAGTTTGTCCAGCAGGCTAAGATAAAAGGTAGGGAGGAGGGACTTGGGGGAGGGGTGTCGGAAATGTGATAGGTGGAAAGAGGTCAAGGTGAGGGTGATAGGTCAGACTGGGGTGGGGCGGAGAGGTCGGGAAGAAGATTGCAGGTTAGGAAAGCGGTGCTGAATTCGATGGATTAGACTGAGACAAGGTGGGGGGAGGGGAAATGAGGAAACTGGTGAAATCCGAGTTCATCCCTTGTGGTTGGAGGGTTCCTAGGCGGAAGATGAGGCGCTCTTCCTCCAACCGTCGTTTTGTTGTGGTCTGGCGATGGAGGAGTCCAAAGACCTGCATATCCTTGGTGGAGTGGGAGGGGGAATTGAAATGTTGAGCCACAGGGTGGTTGGGTTGGTTGGTCCGGGTGTCCCAGAGGTGTTCTCTGAAACGCTCCGCAAGTAGCCGGCCTGTCTCCCCAATATAGAGGAGGCCACATCGGGTGCAGAGGATGCAATAGATGATGTGTGTGGAGGTACAGGTGAATCTGTGGCGGATATGGAAGTTTCCTTTGGGGCCTTGGAGGGAGGTGAGGGGGGAGGTGTGGGCGCAGGTCTTGCACCTCCTGCGGTTGCAGGGGAAGGTGCCGGGAGTGGAGGTTGGGTTGGTGGGGGGTGTGGACCACCCCATCCAACACACCCCATCCACCTGGACACCCCGTGCTGGCCTCCTACCTTCCCCTGCAACCGCAGGAGGTGCAAGACTTGTGCCCACACCTCCCCCCTCACCTCCCTCCAAGGCCCCAAAGGAAACTTCCATACCTGCCACAGATTCACCTGCACCTCCACACACATCATCTATTGCATCCTCTGCACCCGATGTGGCCTCCTCTATATTGGGGAGACAGGCCGGCTACTTGCGGAGCGTTTCAGAGAACACCTCTGGGACACCCGGACCAACCAACCCAACCACCCTGTGGCTCAACATTTCAATTCCCCCTCCCACTCCACCAAGGATATGCAGGTCTTTGGACTCCTCCATCGCCAGACCACAACAAAACGACGGTTAGAGGAAGAGCGCCTCATCTTCCGCCTAGGAACCCTCCAACCACAAGGGATGAACCCGGATTTCACCAGTTTCCTCATTTCCCCTCCCCCCACCTTGTCTCAGTCTAATCCATCGAATTCAGCACGCCTTCCTAACCTGCAATCTTCTTCCCGACCTCTCCGCCTCCACCCCAGTCTGACCTATCACCCTCACCTTGACCTCTTTCCACCTATCACATTTCCGACGCCCCTCCCCCAAGTCCCTCCTCCCTACCTTTTATCTTAGCCTGCTGGACAAACTTTCCTCATTCCTGAAGAAGGGCTTATGCCCGAAACGTCGATTCTCCTGTTCCCTGGATGCTGCCTGACCTGCTGCGCTTTTCCAGCAACACATTTTCAGCTCTTTCCTTTCACCCTAACAGGAATGTACTGTCTCTGGACTCTCGTTTTCTTGTTTCTGAAGGCTTCCCAGTTTCCAACCGTCCCTTTACCTGAGAACACCTGCCCCAATCAGCTTTTGAAAGTTCTTGCCTAATACCATCAAAATTAGCCTTCCTCCTATTTAGAATTTCAACTTTGAGATCTGGTCTGTCCTTTTCCATCACTATTTTAAATCTAATAGAATTATGGTCACTGGCCCCAAAGTGCTGATACTTCAGTCACCTGCCCTGCCTTATTTCCCAAGAGTAGATCAAGTTTTGTACCTTCTCTAGTAGATACATCCAAATAATGAATCAGAAAATTTTCTTGTACCACACTTAAACTCATCTCCATCTAACCCCATTTGATGTTTGGAAAGTTAAAATCCCCTACCATAACCACTCTATTATTCTTACAGATAGCTGAGATCTCCTTACAAATTTGTTTCTGAATTTCCCTCTGACATTTAGGGGGTCTATAGTACGATCCCAATAAGGTGATGATCCCTTTTTTATTTCTCAGTTCCACCCAAATAACTTCCCTGGATGTATTTCCGGGAATATCCTCCCTCAGTACAGCTGTAATGCTATCCCTTATCAAAAACGCCATTCCCCCTCCTTTCTTGTTTCCCTTTCTATCCTCCCTGTAGATTTGTATCCTGGAACATTAAGCTGTCAGTCCTGTCCACCCCTGAGCCATGTTTCTGTAATTGCTATGATATCCCAGTCCCACGTTTCTAACCATGCCCTGAGTTCATCTGCCTTCCCTGTTCGGCCCCTTGCATTGAAATAAATGCAGTTTAATGTATTTTTTTTACAGGCCCAACAAGTCCACACCGACCCTCCAAAAAGCAGCCCATCCAGACCCATTCCCCTACATTTACCCTTTCACCTAATACTACGGGCAATGTAGCACGGCTAATTCACCTAACCTGCACATCTTTGGACTGTGGGAGGAAACTGTGGGAGGAAACCATTCTCAACTGTGCCAGTTTCAGATTGATCTTTTTCCTCTCTATCTCCCTTGGTTCCACCCCCTCACCTTACTAGTTTAAATCCTCCCGAGCAGCTCGAGCAAATCTCCCTGCCAATATGTTAGTCCCCTTCCAATTTAGGTGCAATCCCCTCTTCTTACAGGTCACTTCTACCCAAAAGAGATTCCAATGATCCAAAAATGTGAATCCTTTGCCCACATACCAGCTCCTCAGCCATGCATTCATCCCTTCTATCCTCCCATTCTTGCCCTCACTAGCTCGTAGCACTGGGAGTAATCCAGATATTACTACTCTTGAGGACCTCCTTTTAAATTCCTGCCTAACTCTCTGTAATTTCCCTTCAGAATTTCAACCGTTTCCCTTCCTATGTCATTGGTTCCAATATGCACAATGACCTCCTGCTGGCTCCTCTCCCCCTCGAGAATGGAATGGGCTGCTAGAGGAAGTGATGGAGGCTGATACAAATACAGCATGTAAAAGGCATCTGGATGGGTATACGAATAGGAAGGGTCGAAAGGGGTATGGGCCGGGTGCTGTCAGGTGATTGGGTTGTGATATCTGGTCGGCTTGGATGACTTGGACCAAAGGTTCTGTCTCTGTGCTATACATCTCTAAGACTCTATGACTCTATGAACCCTGACTTGCTTTGCACCACATAGTAATAAACAAAAGTCTCCATATGGTTGGGACTGAGAAAGAAATGGGAGTCTGCAGTGATACAAAAACTATCTATTGATATTATGTACACCTTGGACTATAAAATACTTTACAAACCTATGTACAATACTGTCTTTCTTGTGTGATTTATGAATTGGGTGTGGGAGAATTTCTTCCTACCATGTGTGTGTTTGTGTGTGTGTGTGAGAGAGAGAGATAGATAGAGAGAGATAGAGAGAGAAAAAGAGAGAGAGAGAGAAAGAGATCGGGTCAACAATGTGCAAGATCCATATAGCAACATCCCATTGACCTCCTTATGTAATGTCTCCAAGTCCCAATGTTTTGAGGATGCTGTTCAAATGTAATTTGTGTGTGCTGCAACTGCTGATCATATTACTGAGGAGCTACTGTGTTTCTGATCCTCCTTACATATGCTCATTGAAATCATACCCAATAGATTCAGGCAGAATAGCCTCTGTGGCTACTTCACAAAAAAATGTCCACAAAATGGATGGGGATCCTTGCTTCTGGAAGCCCAGAATGAGCTGCATTCTCCAGCAAATGTGAAGCAAACTTCTAATACAGCCTTTCCAGCAAAAGGTGCCCTCATGGTGTCGGAGAGCCACTGTCACTTGTCTTCCATGGAGTGCTGAAAGTTGAGACAGTGGCAACGGTGCTACGGTCTGTTTAGAGGTGGTGGTCAGAATGCCATGTCATGGTGTCTAACATATCTCCAATGCTGCACCTTTTGCCACTGGGGTCAATGAGGGCCATTAGATGTCTCCTCCATTTTAGGGTCTCACACAGGTTGTGTCTGGATGTTGTGTTAAAAAAAGAACATGAAGGGCAAAATGTTTACACAGGGAGTGGTTTGTCTGTGGAACAAACTACCAGAGAAAGTGATGGATTCAGGTACAGTTACACAATTTACAAGACTTTTGGATTTGTTCATGAATAAGAATGGTTTAGAGGGATATGGGCCAAGAGCAGGCAGGTGGGAGTTAAGTTTGGTAACATTGTCGGTGTGGACTGGTTGGACCAAAGAGTCTGTTTCTGCGCTGTATGACTCTATGTACAGACA
This sequence comes from Chiloscyllium plagiosum, assembly GCF_037043375.1. Lineage (NCBI taxonomy): Eukaryota > Metazoa > Chordata > Chondrichthyes > Orectolobiformes > Hemiscylliidae > Chiloscyllium > Chiloscyllium plagiosum. Next base: position 57,969,083 of record NW_028270147.1, on the reverse strand, counting down.
GAGGACTTAATCATTAGAAATGTTTATTCTAGATAACTGCTCTCAATAACAAGGCTATGTAACCGATAATGAGTAAACACTGGAAGAAGTGCGGATGCTGTAAATCAGAAATAAAACCAGAAATTGCTGGAAAAGCTCAGCAGGTCTGGCAGCATCTGTGGAAAAAAATCAGAGTTTATGTTTTGGGTCAAGTTGTGAAAACTTGAAATGTTTACTTTGACTTCTCTTCACAGATACTGCCAGACTTGCTGAGCTTTTCCAGAAATTTATAAATACATTAAGGACCAAAGGGTAACTCGGGAGAGAATAGGGCCCCTCAAAGATCCGCGAGGTGGCCTTTGTGTGGAGTGGCAAGAGATGGGGAAAATACTAAACGAGTATTTTGCATCAGTATTTACTGTGGAAAAGGACATGGAAGATATAGAATGTAGGGAAATAGATGGTGACCTTTTGAAAAATATCCATATTACTGAGGAGAAAGTGCTGGATATCTTGAAATGCATAAAAGTGGATAAATCCCCTGGACCTAATCAGGTGTACCCTAGAAGTCTGTGAGAAGTTAGGGAAGTGATTGCTGGGTACCTTGCCGAGATATTTGTATCATCAATAGTCACAGGTGAGGTGCCAGAAGACTGGAGGTTAGCTAACATGATATCATTATTTAGAAAAGTGGTAAGGAAAAGCCAGGGAATTATAGACCGGTGAGCCTGACATTGGTGGTGGGCAAGTTGTTGGAGGGAATCCTGAGGGACTGGATTTACATATACGAAAGGCAAGGACTGATGAGGGATAGTCAGCATGGCTTTGTCACAGAATCATAGAGCCATAGAGATGTACAGCACAGAAACAGACCTTTTGGTCCAACCCACTCTAGTCCCACCTCTCAACACCTGACCCATATCCCTCCAAACCCACCCTATTCACATATCCATCCAAACGCCATTTTTCTTGTGATCTGCTACCAAGCTGATTGGATATGCATATAAATGCACTCATTATTATTGTAATTCTGTACTTTCCCATGCCTTTTACTTCTCCTGATTTATTTTCTTCCCCACATCTTCACTACTGCCAGGAGGCCTATGTATAAATCCTATCATGGTTTGTCTCCATTTCAGTTCCTCAGCTGAACCCACACAGATTCTATGCCTTCTGACTCTACATGGCGTCTTGCTATTGATTTAATTCCATTTCTTCCAAGGCAACCCATCCCCTCTGCCCATCTGCCGGTCTTCTTTATATTGACATGTGTCCTTGGACATTCAATTCCCAGTTTGATTCCCCTGCAGTCACATCTCTGTAATACCCACAACATCATAACCTGTCAATTTTGATCTGTGCTACCAACTCATTTACTAGTGTATTAATACAAACTTTCAGAGTTCCCCTTATCTCCTAGGATTCTGATCTTTTTCCATACTCTCGATCTCTCATTATTTGTTCTGGGAACTTGTCTCCCTTTTTGTGTGTGGGAAATCATGTCTCAAGGACTTTATTGAGTTTTTGGAAGAAATAATAAAGAGGATTGATGAGAGCAAAGTGGTAGATGTGATCTATATGAACTTCCGTAAAGTGTTCAACAAGGTTCGTCATGGGAGGCTGGTTAGCAAGGTTAGAACTCATGGAATACAGGGAGAACTTATCATTTTGATACAGAACTGGCTCAAAGGTAGAAGACTGAGGATGGTGGTGGGAGGGTTGCTTTTCAGACTGGAGGCCTGTGACCAGTGATGTGCCACAAGGATTGGTGCTGGGTCCACTGTTTTTCATCATTTATATAAATGATTTGGATGTGAACATAGGAGGTATAGTTAGTAAGTTTGCAGATGACACTGAAATTGGAGGTGGAGTAGACAATGAAGAAGGTTACCTTAGAGTACAACGGGATCTTGATCAAATGGGCCAATGGGCTGAGGACTAGCAGATGGAGTTTAATTTAGATAAATGTGAGGTGCTGCATTTTGGAAAAGCAAATCATAGCAGGGCTTATATACGTATTGGTAAGGTCCTAGGGAGTGTTGTTGAACAAAGAGACCTTGGAGTGCATGTTCATAGCTCCTTGAAAGTAGAGTTGCAGGCAGAGAGTATAGGATAAGAAGGCATTTCGTTTAGTTTCCTTTTTAGTCCCAGACCAGGCTTGAACTGATCTCGGTCATGCTGCAGAAGCATAACCAGGAGATCCAGCGCCTCAGGCAGCGTGTCAGGGAGGTGGAGCAACGGGTTGCGGCCTCTGAAACCACAGCAGAATCCTCGGCGGGCATGATCCAGGCCTTGGAATGGTGGGCACGGGCCTTAGAGGAGCCGGTCGATGACCTTGAAATTCGAGGTCGTCGGAAGAACATCCGTCTGGTGGGGCTTCCTGAATGGGAGGAGGAAGGCCAGCTCGTCAGCTTCTTGGAGCAATGGCTCCCGCAGTCTTTGAAGCTGGAAGTTGAGGCTCACCGTGTGTTGGTCGAGTGGGCCCATCAGGTCGTAGTGCGCAGGCCTGGATTGGACCAGCATCCCCACCCGATCATAGTGTGACTCCAGCATTACAGAGATAAACAAATGATGCTGGAAGCCTTGAGAGCACTGGGGAAGGAGCCACAGGCTCTGACATACAAAGGATCACAAATTATGCTTTTCCAAGACTTTTCTCCAGTCGTGATTTGTAAGAGGAAGGCCTTTGATGAGGTAAAAAGGAGGCTGAGGGAATTGAATATCCAGTGTTGCATAAGATATGCGGCAATATTAAGTTTCAGCCATGTGTTCAATTTTGACTCACCCGAAAAGGTAAAGGACTTCCTGGATGCTTTAAAATAGACTGGTTGGCTTGAATAATATGCACAATGATGTTTATTTTGTTTTTCTTTGTAATTTGCCTGGTTTACCAGGTTGTCGGGTGTTTTTAAAAAAAAATATGTCTGGGTTGTAATTGTTTCTTTTTCTTCTCTCTCTTCTCCCTTCTCTCTCCCCTCCTGTCATCCTTTGTTCTTTTTTTTCCTTATTATTTCCTTTTGCTCTTCTTTTCTGGTATGGAATGGGGGGTGCGGTGCAGTTGGATGAGGTGGGGAGAGGTTGTATACAGAGGAAGCCCGAATATCGGATTATCCGAAGGGGATCTCAAGGTCCCGAGAGAAACATTACATCAAAGAGCTGTTTCAACCCCTGACTGTGTCTTTTCTTTACGGATACAATAATTAAAAACGAACTCTGCTCACTGAAATGCTGCCATGAACAGTCCTGGACAGTCCAGGCACCGTCTCAAAATGATTTACCTCCCGTCCTCTCTCTCTCCTCCCACAACTTCGCTGGAGTTTTACACAGGGGTGTACCATAAACCCCACTTCCCCAGAAAATCTTTCCAACATTGTCCGGTACAGGGCAAAGGTGGAACCTGTCAAAAAGGCATATGTGTGTTTGTGCCTCACAAAGGCAATCACATTTTATTATTGGCGTCCAGTCTGGCTCCTCCGGGGTGGCGGATAGGAGCAGGTCATACAGGGGCGGAGGCACGGACGGGGGATGGACAGTGGATGGGAATGGATGGGGGTGTGGGGTTGGGGGTTGGGGTCAGGGGTGGGTGGGGTGCAGTGTTGGGAGCAAACGGGGTTGGGGGTAAAGTGGGAGTGGATGGGGTTGGAGGGAGGCGGGGGCTGGGTGGGGGCAGACGGGTTTGGGGGTGGGCGGGTGGGGGCAGGGTGGGGGCAGACAGACTCATGGCGGGCAAGGGGCGGGGTCTCGCACACAATGTGCTTTTGCCTAGTGTCCTGAACAGAGAGCAGACTTCACAGAAAACTCCGAGCCCCAGAGGAAATCAATTAATTGAATAATCAATTATCCAAACGAAATAGTGCCAGCCCATCTCATTCATATAATCGAGGTTACTCTGTATTTCTGTTCTACAGGGGTGCCTAGGGTTATAGTATGGAGGGAATGGGTTGAGTGCCCACTTCTAACTTTCTTGTTATAAAATGTGTGTATTTTTTCTCACTTTGTGTTGTCTGATGTGGGGGCAAGACTTCAGTTAGAAGGAGTCATAGTGGGGCTAATGGGTGATATGACCGCCCCCTGTGGGCAAGGGGGAAAGTCCATTTCATTTGTGCGATACGTTGGTATGTTGTAGAAATAGCTGTTGGAAGTTTTGATTTGGTAGTTTTGGAATTTGTATTTTTAAAGTTATATGAACTGTTTATTGTTTTCACTTGGCACACTATGAGTGTGGTTCTTCTTCCCAGGGTGGGGGGGGGGGGTGAGGCAGTGGTGGGGGTTGTGGGTGGGGGGTGAATGGTCACAGGCTATTTCGGACTGTTATGGCTAGCCATTTGTTTAAATCGTGCACCTGGAATATTAAGGAGAGTCATTCACCAATTAAAAGAAAAAAGATACTGTCAGTCCTTAGAAAGGAGAGGGTCGATGTAGCGCTGCTGCAAGAAACACATTTAACCGATAAGGAGCATTTGAAAGTTGCAGCAGGGAGGGGTTCGGACAGGTGTTTTTCTGATGTTAAGGTTGGAGAGGGTTTTGCCTTTCATTGTAAAGGAGGACCAGGCTGGTTTTATCAAGGGTTATAGGTCTACCAATAATATTAGAAGGGTATTAAACATGGTCCAGGTTTGCCAGCAAGGTTCGATTCTGGGCTTGCTATCCTCCCTGGATGCAGAGAAAGTGTTTGACTGGGTGGAGTGGCTGTACCCCTTTTATGTACTAGAGCGGTTTGGTCTTGGAGGGGTTTTTGCCAAGTGGGTGGCAGTGTTACATAGTGACCCGAAAACAGCAGTTCTCTCTGATGGTATAGGGTCGGATAAGTTTCATATCGGCTAAGGCAGCAAAGGTGTCCCCTCTCGCCACTATTATTTACATTGGTGATTGAGCGACTGGCAGAGGCCATCCGGAGGGACCGCAATATAATTGCTCCAGAGGTAAGGTCAGGCAGGCATAAGGTCACCCTCTATATGGATGACATTCCTCTCTTTTTAACTGATCCAATTACATTGTGCCCCATTTAATTTGTTGTCTATTTGGTTTGTTCTCAGGGTATAAAATTAACTTTATGAAGTCGGAGGCCATGCCTGTGGGAGGGCCTTACTAGAATATCTAATTTTGGGGATGTAACCCATTTTCCTTTCAGGTGGTCGCAAGGAGGGTTCCTGTATTTAGCCATTTTTAATCACCTCAGCCTTCAATCAATTATAAAAGGCTAATTTTGAGCAGTTGCTAGAGAAGATAAGGCAGGACCTTCGGCACTGGGAGGATCTTCCAATATCTAGGTTGGGCAAAATAGCTCCGGTCAAATGTCCTTCCTCGCTTATTATATCCCAAGTGAATGCTCCCTTTGATGCTGCCAAGGCAAGCAATATTGAGGCTTTACAGTTGGCTTGGATCTTTCATCTGGCATCATAGGTGGCTTCTTATTAAGCTGGATAAATTGCACCTTCGCAGGGGATGGGAGGTTTGGATTTCCCGGACTTTAAGAAATATCAGTTGAGCTCCTTACTATCCTATGTGGCTGACTGGGCTTGCCAGGACCCATGGTCAATTTGCTTGGACATCGAGGCCTCTCAGGCAAAACACCCCCTCATTAATTTGTTGTTTATGGGCAAGATGAGGACTGTTATGGACCATTGCTGAAACCAGATTGTCCTTAGCACAGTTAAAGCATGGAGAATGATGCGGCATGGTGAGGACAACTTACTAAAGACTTCCCCTTTCACTCCCATCATGGGAATGTTAGGATTCTGGCCAGGGTAGATGGACTCTGGCTTTCAGTTTTGGGAGTCTAGAGAGATCTCTTGTTTGGGAGATTTATTTGACGGGGAAGTCATGATGTCTTTTGAGCAGCTGAGTCAGAAATATGAGCTATTTAGGAAGGACCTCTTTCATTACTTTCAAGTTAGGGACTTCATGTAAAAAAAGTACATTGATGATTAGTCCCCATAAGTCGGATATGAAGAGGAGAGTACTCCGGTCTACGGGCACTCTCTTGGTCAGTACCTTTTATCACTAGTTAAGAAGTAATATTTCGAAGGACATTGAGCGGTTATGCAAAATCTAGACTCAGGAATTGGGGGTAGAAGTCTCGTCAGAGGTGTGGAAGGATATTTGGGAGAACATAAGGAAGATTTTGATTTGTAACAGGATGCAACTGAAGGTACTCCACAGGGCTCACCTCGCACCAGAGCAGCTTGTGAAATTTAAGACAGGAGCATCCCTAATGCGTCCCAAATGTAAAACAGATGTTGGCACTCTTACTCATTGTTTGTAGTCATGCTACAAGCTTCATAGGTATTGGGATGCCATAGCAAGTATTTTGGAAGAGATTTTGGAAACTGAGGTTAACTTGGACCTGGTGTCCCTCCTCTTGGGTCTTCTAAATCTCATCTCTTTCGATGTGCATGGGAAGAAATTGTTTAATATTCTTTCATTCTGTGCGAGGAAGAACATTCTAATGAGCTGGGTATCAGAGAATTCCTTGGGACTCTCGGGCTGGCGTAGATTAGTTGTGGAGTACATCCCCCGGACTTCCTTACAAGTATGGTGCACCAGAAAACGGAACTGTTCTATAGAACATGGCAGTCCTTTCTGACTTATATAGACGCAGACTTGTCAGCTATATTTATCAGGGCCTTTGTATAGTCATGAAGGCTATGGCAGTTCGGTGACCCCTGGAGGGGAAGAATCCTGAACAAATACGGGTTTGCTCCCGGTGGTGGGGCGCTTTGGTGGGATTGCGCTGAGTGTAGTCATTTAACTGAATATAACTTACGTTACCTTGGTATAACTTGGTTTAATTTTGTTTCTTTTCCTTAGTTGTTTATTGAATTGCAGCTTTTGTAGGTTTTGTTTCCTTAGTGGTTGGTGCGGTAGAGTAGTAGTTTGTTTTTTTGTAATTGTCATTATATTATAAATTTGTTACACTATTTTGTAGTGATATTGTAATTTTGTAAAAAAATTAAGAATCTTTTTCCTCAATAAAAATAGTTACAAAAAAAACTATGTTAACCACGCAAAATTGTCTGCTAGCTGATGCCCAAATGGACTTCAGACAGGCAGTATACTGGCTTTATCATTGGAAAATGCAGCAAGTGGAGCATATGAGATGGTATTCTGATGGAAGTGGACACCCTCGCCTGTTTAGTTGAGCTTGGGGAACAGCACCTGAGTGAAGGTAATTGTATAGTCTCACTCACAACATATCCTGAACAGAAGGACTCTTGGTCAGCCCACAGCAAAACCCCAAGAACAAAAGGCAAGCCTGAGCTAAACAGTTAACATTTTCTTCAAGATCTGGGTGGCAAGCTATCATTGTTGCTGCAGATAGGCAGACTCAAGACAGCAGAAGAGTCCCACTAACCCCAAATTCACACATTATATAAAACTTGAGTTGAAAATCAGCAAAATAATAAAATTGCTGCAGTCTCACAAGATAACCAACTTAATCAGTTAAAATTGTTTAAGGGTGTTCATGAAAGGAAATATAGTTGGACAAAATGTCTTGCTAAGAATAAAGATATCTAGGTAAATGTTTGATAGTGTATTACAGTCTGAGCCTGGACAATGTTATAAATCACACAAATCAGCCAAATCACTGAGTGCATTATGTCTTTGAAATTACAGACATCTGTTAATCTTTGTATAATTCAATAAGTCTAGTTCTAAACATCACATTCTCTTTTGTAGGTACATGAAGACATCTGTTTGCAATAATAACCTATGGTTCTGTCTGTTCATTTCTCTGACTCCGTGGGCATAATTTTAGCTTGAGGTGCCTTTTGGAAACAAGATGGGTAGGCAATTAAAATCAACCGAACAATCTATCCTGAGCAACAGTCTGCTTGTCCAGGGAAGTGGAATCGCTGACTATTGTATTTTGTTGTCTTTTATCTTTGCAAAGTTCAGGGCAACTGCCTTTTCCCCCATGGTGCCAAGAACAAAGCTCAAATATTATACGAAGAATGGCTGTACAGTCAAACCTGTGAATTGATGTAATTTCTGAGTAATTGTTTTCAGAATCTACACATGGCTGTCATGATTCTCAAACGACCATTTTTCAAGTGAATATCCCTGCGTTTTCATTCTTGCAATTCCAAACCCATGAACAGCCTTCTCCTTAGCATTTATACAAGTGGGTACTACCTTTTCAACTTTCATGTCATCCAGATCTGTTGTCCTCATTGCAACATTGGTTGTCCAATTTTTACTGTCACTAAGTCTCTGACCTCTAAAAGAAGGCTTCTACATTGATATCAGAGAGAGAGAGATAGAGAGACAGAAGTAGCTGGCAAATGCATGTAAATTGTCTTGGTTGGGTCTGGGTGGTATGTAGTTTGAATCAAGAGGACATATGGTCCATGCTGATTTTCCTCGTCTTCTTCAAAATTACCTGCATTCATGATAAGGGTTGTATCCAGTCTGCAGTTCTTCTCTCACTCCTCAGCATCATTCACTTCCAGTTGAGCCCCATTGGTATTATATGTGAAGACAGGGGAGAATGGTCCACTCCAGATGAGGGGAATCTAAAATGAATTTGGAAGACTGAAAGGATCTGGTGCTACAAATGGCCACTGTTTCAGTGGAGAAATGTATATGGAAAATTGCTGTAAGATTAGCAGAGTAACCCCAGTGCATGATGAATGATTAGCCATGTATGTAATGGTTTTGAGTGAGTGAAGAATGTGGTAGTGCCCAGGGTGGGCACAGGCAAAGGGGAAAGTGTTCAAGTTAATAACTCTCTCTGGGCACCATTTTACATTCTTGAGAGTGAGGGGTTTCCACTTATTGGTCGTGTCATCTATAAGCATGGTGGATGTTTTGGGGAGGCACCCACTTGGAATAACTAAATTGTTTATTAGGGGAGTTCTGTGTTGGTTATGGGTAGTAACCATGGCCTACTGCTCTCTGAGCCTACTTACTTAATCATCTATAATGTGCCATGAAATAACTGAAATTTTGTGTGAAAGACGCATTAAAATAATTTGAGGATTGAAAAAATAGAAGCAGCATTTGTGATTTATGTGTTTACTTTGAAGAGTGGTGACAATGTTTAGGTTGCATAGTGCTTGTAAAAGGTTGTACTAAAATAATGACAGACTGTGCTAACTATGCACATTTTATGAGATTTATAATCCTACTAGTTCCAGTGAAATCCAAACAAGCAGATCTGGGAATGCCAATATATCTTCCTTTGGAACTACATTTTTCAATGTTGAAACAATGTAATTATTAACGATTTTTGAGAAGATTTGTAGCTCAGGTTGATGATAAGTATGTGAGTTAGCTTGCTGAGCCTTTGTTGTGAAAATTCTGGGTTCTTCTTTTGCAAATTCATAATTTAATTTGAAATAAAAGTGAAAAGGCCTATATAAATAGAATCCAACAGATAAAAGGAAAGTAAAGGGAAGTTCAATTTATGCATCGCATCTCATATGATCAGGAATATAATGCTTAAGTACATACAAAGTGCAGTGACTATTGTAATGTAGGAGAGCACAGCAATTTTTAAAAATTTACTTGTGTAATGTGGGCATTATTAACTGGGCCAGCATTTATTGCCCATCCTTAGTTTCCCATGAGAAGGTGGTGGTTAACTGCCTTCTTGAACTGCTGCAATCCTTGTGCTACAGATCAGCTTTATAGGGACAGAATTCCTAAATACTGACCCAGTGATACTGTAGGAATAGTAATATATTTCCAGGTCAGGATGGTGATTGGTTTGGAGGGAAACTTGCAGGTAGTGTACTCCCACGTATCTGCTACCCTCTGGATGGAAGTTGTTGTGAGTTTTGAAGATGCTATCTCAGGATCTTTGGTGAATTTCTGCAGTATGTCTTGCACATCCTACACACTGCTGCTACTGAGCATTGGTGGTGAAGGGATTGGATGTTTGTGAATGTGGTGTCAATCAAGTATACTGATTTGTCCTGGATAGTGTCAAGCTCCTTGAATGTTGTTGGAGCTGCACCCATCCAGGCAAGTGGGGAGTGCCCACACATACTCCTGACTTGTACCTTGTGGATGGTGAACCCAATGTGGGGAGTAAGCAGGTGATTTATTCACTGCAGTATTCCTAGCCTCTGGCCTGCTCTTGTAGCTACTTTATTTATATGGATAAAATACTTATAGATATCCACATCAAGATCTCACAAATTGCACTAAGGTAAATGATCAGGAACTTGTTTTAGGTGCTTCTTTTCAACTGAATAAATGTTGGTTTTCAACCGCTCAGAGGGTACAAAAAAATCATTCTGCCCTGGCAAGTTCAGTGAATTTTTTTAAGTTGTAAAGTGAGCAAAAATGTGAAAATTTATAAAAGCAAATTACTGCGGATGCTGGAATCTGAAACCAAAAGAGAAAATGCTGGAAAATCTCAGCAGGTCTGGCAGCATCTGTAAGGAGAGAAAAGAGCTGATGTTTCAAGTCTAACTGACCCTTTGTCAAAGCTAGGGTCAGTTAGACTCTAAACATCAGCTCTTTTCTCCCCTTACAGATACTGCCAGACCTGCTGAGATTTTCCAGCATGTGAAAATTTATGTTACATATTATTTTTGTGACCTTTTTGGCAAATAATTTCTGTTAAAATTTGACCCAAATTTCTTCTTGAGAATGTTTAGTTGCTGCCTTTATAACTTACAGTATTGACATTCCAAAATGGGATTTGTTTCATAACAGTACTGCACCAGCCAAAAGTCACCTTGTTTATTTGCTTGATTTTCTAGGCCTACTTATTTGACAATATTGTGACTAAATTCATCTATGTTCCAATGAGCCTTTTGCATGCTTTATGCCTTAAGTTTAATTTTACTTGAAGACTTAAGCCTCATCAAGTAACTTGGCTTTAGACTTGATATTTTTTACCTGAAGCTGAAACCTGCCACCAGGATACATGAACACCAATTCGCCACCAAAAAACACGACCCACTACCACTTGTTTCCATACGTACAGACAAAGAAGGACACCACTTCGACTGGGACAACACACACACCCTAGGACAGGAGAAACAAAGCAAACACGAGAATTCTTAGGGGCATGGCATTCTAACTAGAACTCCATCAATAAACACATCGATTTAGACCCTATCTACCTTCCCTTGAGAAAAAAAAACGGAAATAACATCACCCACCTTAAGAACCAAAACCTATAAATAGACAGGTGGGACATACCATCAGCACTTCAGCGGAGACTCTCACTGATGATGTTATCCAGTATGGTGACAAAACGTCTGAAAACAAATCTTCCAGCTCAGCGAACTAACTTACATATTTAGCTTCTGGTGTATTGAGCTGTTTATTTTATAAACTAAGGTAGGATATGTTGCAAAATCTAGATTTCCCAATCTTTTTTTTTGCCCCAACTGTAATAGTTAATCTTAAAACATAACAGTAGATGGAAACTATTCAGCTGAGAGCATGGTGACGAGTGGTGTTCTGCAATCGATCCCTCATCGATTTGACCTGACTAGACTCTACTTGACAACCCTTCACAATTTTACAACTGGACTTCTCTTCCTGCCAAACTACACACAGCTACACTGACCAGTGTACCCTCACCCACCTGTTACTCTACAAAGCTGCCATCCAAACCATACACCACCCAAATCCTATTCACTCGGCCTCTCAACCATATACCACCAAGTTACTCACACTTACCCCATGGTAGGCTACTTGAAAAAATACGGAGGTATGGCATTGAGGGTGAGTTGGAGGTTTGGATTAGGAATTGGCTGGCTGGAAGGAGACAGAGGGTAGTAGTTGATGGTAAAGGTTCATCTTGGAGTGCCGTTACTAGCGGTGTTCCGCAAGGATCTGTTTTGGGACCATTGCTGTTTGTCATTTTTATAAATGACCTGGAGGAGGGGCTAGAAAGTTGGGTGAGCAAGTTTGCGGATGTTACGAAAGTCGGAGGAGTTGTTGACAGTGAGGAAGGATGTGGCAGGTTACAGCGGGATATAGATAAGCTGCAGAACTGGGCAGAAAGGTGGCAAATGGAGTTCAATGTAGGTAAGTGTGAGGTGATTCACTTTGGTAAGAGTAACAAAACGATGGGCTACTGGGCTAATGGTCGGATACTTGGTAGTGTGGATGAGCAGAGGGATCTTGGTGTCCATGTACACAGATCTTTGAAAGTTGCCATCCAGGTAAATAGTGCGGTGAAGAAGGCATATGGCGTACTGGCTTTTATTGGTAGAGGAATTGAGTTCCGGAGTCCTGAGATCATGTTGCAGTTGTATAAGACTCTGGTGCGGCCGCACCTGGAGTACTGTGTGCAGTTTTGGTCACCATACTATAGGAAGGATGTGGAGGCACTGGAACGGGTGCAGAGGAGGTTTACCAGGATGTTGCCTGGTATGGTAGGAAGATCGTATGGGGAAAGGCTGAGGCACTTGGGGTTGTTTTCATTGGAGAAAAGAAGGTTTAGGGGTGACTTGATAGAGGTGTACAAGATGATTAGGGGTTTAGATAGGGTTGACCGTGAGAAAACCTTTTTCCACGTATAGAGTCAGCTATTACGAGGGGGCATAGCTTTAAATTAAGGGGTGGTAGGTATAGGACAGATGTTAGGGGTAGGTTCTTTACTCAGCGAGTCGTGAGTTCATGGAATGCCCTGCCAGTAGCAGTGGTGGACTCTCCCTCTTTATGGGCATTTAAGCGGGCATTGGATAGGCATATGGAGGATAGTGGGCTAGTGTAGGTTAGGTGGGCTTGGATCGGCGCAACATCGAAGGCCAAAGGGCCTGTACTGCGCTGTATTCTTCTATGTTCTATGTTCTATATCAGAAAATCTAAGCCATTTACATTTAGAATCAGTTCTCAATCTTTCAAACACTTGAAAGGCTGATCATTCTTCCCTCAGTAATAAATTCATTGTGACTGACAATCTCACTTTTCTGTTTTCAATACTCTATCATGTGACTTTTGAGCAGAGTACGAATGACCAGGAATGCATTTACATTATTCATTAGAGCTGAAAGCTTTGTTTTGTAGTTACTTATTCACAATTGTGCAATATTTGTGCACTTTTGGCAAACAAGACAACTTGGATGTGGGAAAGCATATACGTTGTTTGTGCTATTATCCAAATATTAAAAGTCATTGATCTTACCTTTTGGCAGGAAATGTTAAATGGAATAATTCTCGTTGAACTCCCAGGTAACTATGGAGCCATCATCCTCAACACCTGCTTTGATCTCGTAACCAAACCTTCAACCAGTCTTGAAGAGATCCCAACGCCCAATTCCCGCAACCCACTACTTAATTTTCCCAAGACTCCTCTGACTGCCCAGAATTAGACCTAACTAGGATACTATCACCAACTCCCCAAACTCAGCCCCTCATTGATTTCACCTGACTAGACTCTACTTGACAACCCTTCACAATTTTACAACTGGACTTCTCTTCCTGCCAAACTACACACAGCTACACTGACCAGCTGTACCCTCACTCACCTGTTACTCTACAAAGCTGCCATCCAAACCATATACCAACCAATTCCTATCCACCCGGCCTCTCAACCCATATATCACCAAGTCACTCACACTTACCACAGCCAGTCACCTCATTTACAGGTCTATATATTCACTCACCCTTTCACTCATACACACAGTCATTCATTCAACCACCTTCATTTAACACACTGAGAAAGCTGTTTAATTATCCCAAAGTGAACGAACAGGAATAATACAATTGCTGCCATAAAGAAAAGTGACTGTGACTCGTCTTTTGTTAGTAGTCAAGCACTCCAAAGAAAGACTTCAGTTTCATGTACATTCAGTATTTTTGAACAGTCTGTAATTGATCAGAAAGGCATAACTCAATCACTGGCGAGAAAATTGGATTCTACCATGATTGCTTGCAAATATCTTCTATTTTCCTCAAAAAACATAAAATCTGCAGGCAGTCAATCCATGTGACATTTTGTAAATTCCACTTTGGAAATAGAACCAGTGTGACTCAAGATTAGAATACAGACAGACTCTAACCTCACACCTTTAATGCATTGTCTGAGCTGAGATGTCACTTTTTTTTATAAAACCTTAAGTTATCTCAAGAATGTGACTTAAAAGAAGTCTGTGATTTACATATTAATTAACAAACCTGGTATAGAAGGTGCTAGCTATGAAGAGAGGTTGAGTAGGTTAGGTTTGTTTACATTAGAAAAAAAGAGATTGAGGGGGGTACCTGATTGAGGTTTACAAAATCATGAAGAGTATAGACAGGGTGGATAGAGACAAGCTTTTTCCCAGAATGAAGGATTCAATAATGAGAGGTCACACTTTCAAGGTGAGAGGTGGAAAGTTTAAGGGAGATACATGCGGCAAGCACTTCACACAGAGGCTGGTGGGTGTTTGGGACACGTTGCCAGCAGAGGCAGTAGAGGCAGGCAGGGTGAATTCATTTAAGATACATCTGAACAAATGCATGAGTAGGTGAGGAGCAGAGGGATACAGATAGAGTCATAGAGATATACAGCATGGAAACAGACCCTTCGGTCCAACCCGTCCATGCCAACCAGATATCCCAACCCAATCTTACTTAGGAATTGGGCGACAGTTTCAGACAGTAGATTTGGATCAGCTCAGGCTTGGATGGCCGAAGAGCCTGTTCCTGGGCTGTATATTTTCTTTGTACTTTGTTCTCAAAACCTGCAACACATTCTGAAAGATGAAACACTTAATAGAAATCTAGGTTTGTTCAATGAATCAGTTCAGTTTCATGACACTGTAATCTTTTGCTATAAATTCTGTGTCTTACAGTTCTGCTCCACAACTGCCTAGTGTAGGAGCAGCGCTTTGAAAGCTAGTGCTTCCAAATAAACCAATTGGACTATAACCTTGGCCACCCCAGTCCAACACTGGCTCTTCCACATCATAGGAAAGTAAAGGAATAAGTTAAAAGTTCAACAGCCTTTGAAGAGTCCACTGCTTATCTCGCTCTCTGCTCAGCTGTCTGTTCTTGATGCCACTGGTGCTAATACTGCCACTGCTGTTGAAACTGTCACTTCTTCGATCTCCCCTGGTGTCCCGGGAACATGCCCGGACAGGATCCACACGCACACTAAGCCAAGATACTGCCTTGACTTGCGGAGACTCCGACTGACATCCGCTACTGAAACACCAGGCTGGGACCCACCACAGTTACGAAGCCGGGACCTACCCCGAGCGGCTGAGAAACTAGGCTGGGACCCGCCATAAACTGGTGAGAGACCAGGCTGGGATCCACCCCAAGCCGCCGAGAGACCAGGCTAGGACCCGCAATGAGCTGCTGAGAGGCCAAGCCGTGAACCACCCTGCGCCATGACCTTCCCCTGAGCTGCTGAGATTCCAACCGACATACCACCAACTGAGAGTCCAGGCCGGACCCCACCCTGAGCTGCTGAGAAACCAGGCAGGAACCCATCCTGAGCTGCCAAGAGACCAGGCTGGGATCCGCCATGAGTTGCTGAGAGACCAGGCCAGGACCTACCATTAGCTGCTGAGAAAACAGGCTAAGACCCATCCTGAGCTGCTGAGAGACCAGGCCAGGACCCACCAAGAGCCACTGTGAGACCAGGCTGAGATCTGACATGAGCTGCTGAGACCAGGCCAGGACCCATCCTGAGCCATTGAGAGACCAGGCTGGGACCTGCCATGAGCCACTGAGAGACCAGGCCGGGGCCCACCATGAGCCACTGAGAGACCAGGCCAGGACAGCATGGTGGCATAGTGGTTAGCACTGCTGCCTCACAGCGCCAGAGACCCGGGTTCAATTCCCGCCTCAGGCAACTGCCTGTGTGGAGTTTGCACATTCTCCCGTGTCTGCGTGGGTTTCCTCTGGGTGCTCTGGTTTCCTCCCACAGTCCAAAAATGTGCAGGTTAGGTGAATTGGCCATGCTAAATTGCCTGTAGTAAATGAAGGGGTAAATGTAGGGGAATGGGTCTGGGTGGGTTGCTCTTTGGAGGGTCGGTGTAGACCTGTTGGGCCGAAGGGCCTGTTTCCACTCTGTAAGTAATCTAATCTAAAGTCCCACCCTGAGCCACTGAGTGACCAGGCCGGGACTCACCATGAGTCACTGAGAGACTATGCTGGGACATGCCAGAACACCGAGAGATAAAGCACCAAAAAGGGGGGGAGAAAGAGAGAGAAAAAAGGAGAAAAAGAGAGGGAAATGAGAAATAAGCAGAAGGAGCAGAAAAGCTTCAGTTGGAGTATCCCAGGCCACTGTCATCTTGATTGGATGTATTCACCAACGAGGGAGTATCACATAAGCCATGGCCAGATGTAGTCATTACAAATTGTGACATTCATTGTCAACAATCACTTCTACTGGCCATGATGTAAGTCAGACAATAAAGCAAACTGACAGCAAAGTGGCAGCAAAACAAGATAAGGCATTACATCTGAAATATAACAGCTATGATTTAGAATGTGTCTATATATAAAACCGTTCACAAACAACAAGGTCTTCACAATGTTTGCATTGAGCTCACTATTTCAGTTACCTCTGAAATTGTATTCATGGCAACTCTATTGTGCTGTAGTCATTGTGGGAATGCATCATCAATATAGCACAGGAAGGTGCTATATTGAAGAAGGGCTTGTGCCTGAAACGTCGATTCTCCTGTTCCCTGGATGCTGCCTGACCTGCTGCGCTTTTCCAGCAACACATTTTTAGCACAGAAAGGTGTCAAACCAATCAACTCCTTAGGGAAAAGGTATGGTTCCAGCAATTATCCACATGGTAAAGTACAAAATCAATCAGCATTTGTCTTGTCAAGGCAAGCACAATGTCAAATCTTCTACAACACTCAGTGTCACCTCCTTCACCTCAAGGTTTACTGAGATCATTTGCAGCTCTTCACCACTGCTCAACCATAGATAGCAGTTTCAATAGTGTAAAACATAGTTAACATTTTTGTGTGAATTCACTGTCAAAATCTCAGTTCCTTGGTATGCTCTTAGCATGATATTGTGTGGCTTCAGAACACCTTTATTTGTGTCACCATTTTCAGCCAAGTTTTCAGTAAAGGTCTCTGTTCTAGTCTGATTGAAAAGACACTTTTATGCATAGTGGCATCAATCTTCCCTCTGGTTTACTGTCATGGTCTGGTTTCTCATTCTCTTCCTGATCTGAGTTGATTGTATGGCTTTCTTTCCTCTGGGAGCTCTCTTTAATCATTCAAATATTCTTATGTGTACCATGCTCTCAAAATTGGTGTCATTTTTCAAGGGGAGGATGTTTAGATTTATTTTTCTAATGAGTGTTTTTCTGGTGATGGGCTTTTTCTCAAGCTCTGCAAATTGATCCACATGTGGGATATTTCTTTCTATCTGATTTCATGCAGCCATCCACAGCTCCTGTCTATCTTTCTTTCTGCTCAGTGTACTTTTTTTTGTTTCTGTATCACTGCATCAGTACTGCCATCTTTCACTTGGTTTAACTGAAAACTGACTGTTTCTATCTATCAGCTGGTAACATAGCTTACTCTCACATTGTCTACAGCCTGCAATATTATATGTTTGTTCTTTCCAATTATTTTGATATATATTGAACCTCAAATTTGATGACCTAACAGCTTTTTATCTGTGTCCTTAATCTTATACTTATTGCTGCATTTTCATTTGCAAATTTTTCTTTAGATTAACTTATGCTGCCTGAGGCTTTCAAATTGGTGCTGGCACATCTGATAATTTGAGCTTGACTGGAGGTGGGTATTGAATCTTTCAAAATTTGGATTTTGGATTTGGGTTTCAAACACTTGTGTTTTAGTTATTTTTTCAATCAATTTAATCCTAACTCCTGCCCACAGATCAAGCCTATAGCTAGTTGTCAGTCCATGCCTTTTAGTAACTATTGAAAGTCGACTTGCTTTTTGTTTCAATTTCTCATATACCTATATGACAGAATCAGCGCTGTGCATTCATTGCTCAGCTGGTAGACACGTTTTTCATTTTGCAGAAACATCTTGTTCTTTCTTCTGTACTGAAGTGGGTCAGATTTTCAAATCAGCAGTAAGTTCAATTTCAAATGCTTTTGGCTAAGTCACCAACGCACACTACCATCATTGTATGCTGCTACAGGTTCTGTTTGATTTAAATAGTGAGACTACAAGGAACAAGAATGCAAATTTGTTTAATTCTGCAAGATGCTTAGTTTGAAATCTAAGCAAAGCCTGGTGAGCCTAATTAGTAATCTTGTGAATTGTTCTGAAGAACACAAGATGAAAAATGGATAAAATGTGTCTTTGTTTTTCTATATAAAACTTAAGTTCTGTACAACTAAATTACTATATATACATAAAATTATACTATCTACAAATTGAGTGGGTTCTATATTGAATAGCTGCCAAATTTGGGACAAAAGGATCACAATGCATGATTAATCTGCACAAATTGACTGCAATACTGGAAGAGTACCAACCCAAGCAGTCTACTATTTTTCAAGATTGTATCATGCAGCCACTGCTTTTGGTTGGACTGAATGTCAAAATTGAAATTACTGTGAATGGCTGATTAAACTTCACTTCTCCAAGGAAGGGTGGCATTGTGGTTGGAATATATTCTGAGAACCATTGTTGCATTGATTCACCTGGAAATACAAAAAAAATCACAACACAACAGGCATTAAAGGTTTTCAAACACTGTACTGGGGGCCTTGGTGAAGTAACTACAAAGGAGGAGACATTTCTTGTATCCACAGGAGGTAAGACCCACTAAACCCACGCTAAGAAGGCATGTGAATTTACTAGTTAGGTGGCAGATTTTGCTTCTCAAGCCCAATCCATCATTTTATGAGTACATGGTTGATTTGATTGTAACCCGATTTGCACTTTTGCATGTAGCCCTGATAACCTTTCACCCTCATGCTTACCAAGAAGCTATCCCCCTCAGCCAGAAGAACATTCAAAGAATCTGTTTTCACCACATCGAGGGAAAGAAATTCAAAGACACATGGCCCACAGAGAAAACATTTCTCCTCCTTAATCTCTCAAACAGGTGACCCTTATTTTTAAATGTGACCCTTACTTCTGGATAATCCCATAAGAGGGAACATCCTCTCCACATCCAATCTGCTAAGACCACTAGGATCTTATACGTTTCAATTAAGTCACCTCTTACTCTTCAAAGGTCCACTGGATGTAGTCCTAGCCTGTTCAATCTTTCTCATAACACAACCTGCCCATTCCAGTTATTCTAGTAAACCTCACCTAAATTTCTTCCAATATATTCATATCCTTCCTTAAATAAGGACTCCAGCACTTGAGTTTTGGAAAACGAAAAAGAATTTACATTGTTGAAGTTTTTTGTCTTGCACTAACCAGGACATTTCACAAGAATACAAATTCAAATTCAAGGGGAAAACCAATTTATACTGCATGAGAAGAAGGTGCTGATTGGTTTGCAAGTGGACTCTGATTAATAAATACCTTGCTTTCGGACAATGCAGCCATGATTGCTGATTAACAATTAACAGCTAGACTTTGCTAAATTTTAACGCAGGCAGGTTGACTCTGATTGGCTAGAGCATTACTCTGAGAAATGTACCTGCAAATTGCTGCCACTTTGAGTTGAAACAAGTGCATGTTATTTCTGTCTGCAAAAACAGTAGCATATGCATTAAGATATGTAATTTCTAGTATACACATGTGCACCACATTGTAGTCTCAACTGACAATTCTACATTAGTTGTCAGCTTAATTCCTGACATATTTAGGATTATCCAGCAAATGTTGTCCACTTAAGGAATAACACAATGTTAGGCTGTTTGGTCAGTGTCTTGCTTGTTGGAAATAGCCAAAGGGGTGCGCTGTTTAATGCAATCTACCAGTCCTTTGGGTAAACAACCTACAAACCTGGCATCACAACAGCCATGAAATTCATATATTACAATTATCCATTTGTGTAATAGGCTGAATATCCTTTTGGTTTGACAGCAGCATTCTGCTAGTGGCGGATACCACTCACGATGTTGCTGCGCAGATGCGTGTCCCAGGTAAAACATGATGCTGAGCATTATAGGAAATAAGTGTATTATCTTCTGTGCTTTACAAGGATAAGTGTTACCATTGCTGCTCTGCTACCTCATGCACACAGGGACACCACTGCTTACTCTAACACTGTCACTGACCGCACATCTCATTAAGCCTCCTGGACCGCAACTCTCACAATTGCATGCAACATGTTGATTCAATGGCTGTCACTAATCTCATCCTGTCAAGCAGCTTCCTTCCAACTCTTCTTGCCCTCTGCACATATTATTTATTCACTGGGAACACCTCACCACCACTCCTTCTCCTGCATCAACAATAATGGCCCTTTCATCAATTTCCAATATGTTTAGTCCCTCTTTAAGTCTGATTGTAGAAAACAACATCTCAACTACAGAGCAATCTGCCTTCAACCAGCAGTAGAAATTGGGATGCACTTTGGCATTATAGGAGGGAAAGGGAGAGAAAAATCTTACAGAGGACCCATAAATGGCCCAAGTGATACAATTGCAAATAAGCTTGTACAGTTGTAAATTATATGTTCACTTGCACGTCTAAGATATCTGCTTTAATGTTTTTGTCACCATGTTTGATGGATTAGTAGTCTGTTCAGATATCTCAAGCATGAAAGAAGTTGCAATGACATAGCATTTCTGACAAGGAACCAACTCCTTGACTGCGGATACCATTATATGTCATGGACCCTTGAATCATTTTAGCCGAGCCATTGCACTTTAACGTGGAAATGATTGAGGCTACAAGCAAAGAAAGAGATTGTGTGAAGACATAGAACTGCATGTAAATAATGTGTCAAAGGGAAGTCCTGAAGGGTTGATGTGGCATGTGGGTTTGTCTGAAAGCAGCAATGATGATGTGGTGAGGCTGGTGGTTGGGCAATGTCCATTTGCATGGATAAAGGATGGAAGAGCACGTTTGGACATTGTGATAAAGGTGATTTTTCTGAAGGTCTGGAGAAGCAAGTTGCCACAAGATAACTGCTCTTATTTTCATGTCAGGAATTTGTGCTGTCTAATTCTCAGGGAAGGAAAGGAAAATTGGAAGAGACATAGACATGAGGTGAGCTTAGGTAATTATAAGATGTAAACACATGGAAATAAAGTAGTCACCACTTACTTGCAAGATTCAGAACATGCCGTTCAATTCACCTTCAGATGTCCCCAGTGTCACAGATACCAGTTTTCAGCCAATTCAATTCATTCCAGGTGATATCAAGAAATGGTTGGAGGTACTGGTTATGGCAAAGGATATGCGCCCTGACAAAATTGCAGTAATAGTCCTAAAGACTTAGGCTTCAAAATTTACAACATTCCTGGGTCAAGCTGTTCTAGTACATCTACAACATTGGTGCATAACCAATAATGTGGAAAATTGCTCAACTATGTCCTGATCACAAAGGGCAAGACAAATCCAATCTGATCACTTACTGCCAATCAGTCTACTTTCAATTATAACACCATAAGATATAGGAGCAAAAGTAGGCCATTCAGCCCCTTTGAGTCTGAACCGGCATTTAGTGAGATCAAGGCTTCTCTAATAATCCTCAACACCACCTTCTTGCCTTTCCTTATAACCCTTGATTCTCTCTTTGCTAAAAATCTGTCTGTCTCAGCCTTGAATATACTTAATGACCCAGTCTCAAAGCCTTCTGGGGTAAACAAAATTGCACAGATTCACTGTCCTCTGAGAGAAGACATTCCTCCTCATCCATTTAAAGTCATAGAGATGTACAGCACGGAAACAGACCCTTCGTTCTAACTCATCCATGCCAACCAGATATCTCAACCCAATCTAGTCCCACCTGCCAGCACCAGGCCCATATCCCTCTAAGCCCTTTCCTATTCGTATACCCATCCAGATACCTTTTAAATGCTGTAATTGTACCAGCCTCCATCACTGCCTCTGGCAGCTCATTCCTTACATGCACCACCCTCTGAGTGAAAATATTGCCCCTTAGATCTGTTTTATAACTTACCCCTCTTGCCCTAAACCTATGCCCTCTAGTTTTGGACTCCCCCACCCCAGGGAAAAGACTTTGTCTATTTATTCTATCCATGCCCGTTAAGATTTTATAAACCTCTATAAAGTCAACCCTCAGCCTTCGATGCTCCAGGGAAAACAGCCCAAGCCTATTCAACCTCTCCCATTAGCATACCAAACACCTTCTTCACTAGCCTGTCTACTTTCAAGCAGCTATGAACCTGCACCCCAAGGTCTCTTTGCTCAGCAACACTCCCGAGAACCTTACTATTAAGTGTATAAGTCGTCCTCTGATTTGCTTTCCCAAAATGCAACATCTCACATTTACCTAAATTAAACTCCATCTGCCACTCCTCAGCCCATTGGCCCATCTAATCAATATCCCATTGTAATCTGAGGTAACCTTCTTCACTGTCCACTACACCTCCAATTTTGGTGTCATCTGCAAACATACTAACCACAACTCCTATGTTCACATCCAAATCATTTATATAAATGATGAGCAACAGCGGACCCAGCATCAATCCTTGGGGCACACCACTGGTCACAGGCCTCCAGTCTGAAAAGCAATCCTCCACCACCACCACCAAATATGCAACTCTCACTCTGAGATTATGATCTCTGGTTCTAGACCCTCCCACAAGTAACAAGAGCCTCTTCATATCTTGATTGTCAAAGCCTGTAAGATCCTTCGTTTCTCTAAGGTCGCCTCTCATTCTTCTTGTTCTAATGAGTCTAAGTCCAATTCACTTACCTCTTTTCATAAAGTAATCCCTCCATACCTGGTATTACTCTAGTAACCTTTCTCTGGACTATGTTCAATGTCAGTATTTTGTTCCTTAAGTAAGGGGCCAAAACTTTCATGGTATTTTAGCTCTGGTCTGATAAATGCTTTGTATACCTTCAACAAGAACTCTTTACTTTTATACTCCATTCGCTTTGAAATGAAGGCCAATTTGCATTCCCTATTACCCACTGAACTTAGATTCGTTTTTTTGTGATTTGTGGATGAGAACTTCAAAATCCCTATGTTATGTAACTTTCTGGAATCTTTCTTCATCTGGAGTCTTTCTTCATCTACATAAAATATTCAGCTCCTATATTTTTTCTGCCAAAGTAAATATTCCCACATTTCCCACAGTATATTCCACCTGCTAAATGTTTGCCACTAGTTTAATCTGTCTATATCTGTCTGCATACTCTTTGTGTCATCCGCACCTCTTGCCTTCCCATAGATTGCTGTGTCCTCCACAAACTTGTCTAGAGTGCATTCACTTTCCACATGCGAGTTGTTAATATCTATTATAAATAATTGTGGGTCCAGCCCTGATCCCTGTATCACCCCATTACAGGTTGCCACCCTGAAAGGTCCTAGTCCTAACTCTCTGTCTTCTACTAGTTAGTCGATTCTCTATCAATGCTAATAAACTCAAACACCATGGACTTGTATCTTTTTAAGTAGCCTCATATGTGGTACCTAATCAAATGACTTCTTAATAACACTAAATAGGACAA
The DNA here is from genome assembly GCF_037043375.1 of Chiloscyllium plagiosum. Classification (NCBI taxonomy): domain Eukaryota; kingdom Metazoa; phylum Chordata; class Chondrichthyes; order Orectolobiformes; family Hemiscylliidae; genus Chiloscyllium; species Chiloscyllium plagiosum. Next base: position 57,945,630 of record NW_028270147.1, on the reverse strand, counting down.
AGCAGCTCACTTGATTGGCACCACATCCCCATCCTCCACATCGATGCTCAGTAGCAGTTGTGTGTACTAACTATAAGTGGTACTGCATAAAATCAACACGATTCTTGAATAACACCTTCCAAACCCTCAACCACTACTATCTAGAAGGACAAGGGTATCGTACAAGGACAATGGGAAAACCACCAACCGTAAATTCCCCTCTAAGCCACTCACCATTATGACGTGGAAATATATCGCTGTCCCTTCACTATCACTTGTGTCAAATTCCTGGATTTCCATCCTTAATAGCATTGTGGCTGCACCGAGACTTCATCAAATGCAGAGGTTCAAGAAGGCAGCTCACCACCAGCTTCTAAAAGGGAATTAGGGATGGGAAATAAATGCTAGTCCAGCCAGCAACATCCACATCTCGTGAATGAATAATAAGTTAAAAAAAAGGGGGCCAGTTTGAAATTCTTTCCTTGGCATCAAAAATGTCATACTTTGCACATAATCCAGCTGCTCAAAGAAGTGGAAAATTCTGCCTATGATTTCTCTTCCACAAAACTATGTTGGCTCAATATGATTACCTTGAACATTTCTCAGTGACCTGCTATAACTCTTTTAATAATCACTTCTAACATTTGCCTTATGGCGATAAACTAGTTAGTCTGTAGTTTCTTGCTTTCTCTTTGCTTATATCTTGATTCCCTTTATTTTTTTGAAAAAGGAATTATATTTTTTATATTCCAGTCACCATGATGTTACATAATCATGGTGATGAAATGTCTGAAAACAAAGCTTCCAGTTCAGCAAGCTAACTTACATCCACAACATCAAACTGAGCCACAAATCTTCTCAAACATCACTAATAGAATCTACCTCATATGTAAATAACTTTGGAAAATTAAAACCAATATATTATCTACCTTACTAACGACGTATTTCAAGACTTGGTCCATCTGGATCCAAAGACTTATTTGCTTATCCTACGAATAATTTGCTATATACCACAATCCCTGATAACTGTAATTACTTTTATACTCCATTCGCTTTGAAATGAAGGCCAATTTGCATTCCCTATTACCCACTGAACTTAGATTCGTTTTTTTGTGATTTGTGGATGAGAACTTCAAAATCCCTATGTTATGTAACTTTCTGGAATCTTTCTTCCCTTCCATTTTCTCATTTGCAGATTTTTCTAGATATTACTTGTGTCCTTTCTAACAAAGACTAATGCAAAAGGCCTTTCAATTCATCTGTTATCTCCTTATTTTTCATGAATAATTGTTCAGACTCATTTTGTATGGGACCAATGTTGACCTTGTTCATGCTTTTCTTTATTAAATACTAATAGAGCCTTTTACTTTTTGTTTTTATACTACTAACTGGCTTTCTCATGTACTCTAATTTTTCATGCTTGGGCACAAGGTTTCCTTGTAAGCGACAAAGTTCAATTACATTGGATGCTACAAACCATTTTCAGTCTCTGAGAGTGGAATATGAAATCAATGCTTACCAATGTGTCAGTATTTAATTTGCATTGTGGGTATCACCTGTAACCTCTATCTATTTTATTTTTCATCATTTCTGATAACCATAAATGTTTGGAAATGTCCAAATGGTTGTCTGTCTGTGATGGTTCCCCTCTGGGCAATGATAAGATACTGTTCTGCAGCATCTACTGGGAAGCGAGCAGCAGCAGCAGCTTAGGGAGGGTAGTTGATGGGATGTGGTTAAAAACATATTGGCAGCATTACTTAGTGGTCAGATAGAAACCAAGAAAGAGGTGTATTTGCCAGGAAGTGTAAAACATGCCAACTATATACCGTGCATTCCAAAGTTGGTTTTCAATGACAATGCGTGGCTGGGTGTTCAGCTGGGCTTTTTGGATGGCGCTAGCACTGGTGCCAGGATATTCTGAGTGCTGAGTTCTTCCGACTGCAGTGAGTGACAAAATCAAAATACAGCACAAGAGGGGCACAGAAAGGTTTGGAAAGTAGTTACAGAGGCAGGTTTTAGACGATAGGCTGATTAGTCATCCGTGAAAATTCATGAAATTGATACTTAGTCAAAGTGATGAGTCAGGAGAAAGTGAGAACTGCAGATGTTCAAGATCAGAGTCAAAATATGTGGCGCTGGAAAAGCACAGCAGGTCAGGCAGCATCCAAGGAGCAAGAGAATCGATGTTTCGGGCGTATGAAGGGCTTATGCCCAGAACTTTGATTCTCCTGCTCCTTGGATGCTGCCTGACCTGCTGTGCTTTTCCAAACCCACACATTTTCAATGACAAAAATTATGAGTCAGCCCTTTGTTTCAGTCTCCTCACATGGTCATGACATATTTAGCTGACATCATGTAGTTCCCTCAAGGAGATCCATGCAACTTTCATCATTCAAAGTCAAATCTCAGCTGTTCTCAGAGTACATTCTGTTATTGGCTTACATGCTCTTATTAATGTTGTATTTTGAGACTGGTGGTGATAAACTGAATGACAAAGAGCCACAGTGCAAGAACCAAGGTTGAAGGTAGTAGAGGACAAATACAAGCTAAACCAAACAGCAATGATTAGATAACAGTGATGCTAAGTTTAAAAAGCCTATAATTATGATAAGAACCAATGACCAAGCGAGGTAAAGAGTTCCATATTTAAGTACTTGAAGAAAAAAAACCATTAGAATCTGATAAGCTTTGAATTTGACAGCTATTATTGTTCTGAACACAGATAAGCATACATAATATATCAAACAACACATAATTTGTTACAATTAATAGATTTTCCATATTGTATTTCTTTCATAAGAAAAGTGCAACTTGATGCCAACTTACACAAACATGAAATATAACAGCACAATGGTTAAAAATGTTAGAATGCACCATAGTTGTAAGGTGCAAGAAAGTAACAAAAGATCCATGCATTCTGGACAAATCAATTTTAGGACAGTTCACTTCAGGATACTGTTGTTAATTTATAATTTTTCTGTATGTAAGTGCTCCCTTTCCAAATAAAACTGCACCTACATTAATATTCTTAGGATCAGTGTCAGCTACTCAAAGTTAACAGGATATTAGCACACTTTAAGTACATTGAATAAAATTCCATTGATGATCTCCATCTAATTAAAATGTTCATCTTTTAAGTTAATTTATACATGTGCATCATGTAAAACTGTACTTGATCGCTGCAGAATCTCTGGTCTAAGTAAGAGAAAATTAATTACCTTATTATATTTATAAATATTACATATAAAGAGTGAATTGTATAACTAATCTCATCTGTAGATAGCTGTATTTCCCATGAGGATATGTAATAGTCTTTAAATTACTGAGCACAATTAGATACTGTTTCTATCGAACAACAAAATAATTTACTGAAAAATTCCAAGATTTATAATTGTTTTGATACCACCATTTTTCCTCTATCTTCCAAAAATGCTGATTCCCATTGGTTGCTGTTTCTCAAATCCTAGTTATTAGACAGTAAACTCTGAAAGATGATTTAATAGGGAAGAGGTGGAGAATGAGAATCCATCACAACTAATAACGATCTGGACCATTAAACCCAATTAATGGGCCAGACACAGAACACAAAAGGCAGAACAGTGCTCCTACTGTTACCCATGTAAACCAAGACATATCAGGGAAAATTGGAGTTCAATGCTGGGATATTCCCATGAAGTTAGACAAATGCAGACTATCTTCTTTCCCTTTCATTTTCCTCAATTTTTTTTAATGGTTCATGTTTTGTATTGGGTTGACATTGAAATGAAGTGCATCTCAAAATAATTGCATCTCACAACATAGAAGATGGTCAGTCTATCTATGCTGACTCTCTGAAAATATATCCAACTGATCCAATTACTCATGCTCTTTCTGGAACGTTCTCCTTTTTCATTACATTTCTACATTCTCATTCCTTTCACACGTATCATTGAATCTGCTTCCATCTCCTTTTCATGCAATGCATTCTAATGGCAACTCATTGTGAAAATCATTTTTCTCATCTTCCTGTGGTTCTTTTAGCAGTTTTCTTATCGGAGTGGCCTCAATTTTGACAAACCATTTAGAACAATCATAAGGTATATCATGATACATTGCAAGTAAATGATCTTTCCCAATGTGTCAAATGCCAATTCAAATATTCCAGAAGTTTTGATCCAGTTCATCATCGTTCCAGAGTAGATTGCTTCAGGCATTATGCAAATTTAATTGTCTATATCTCAATTTCAAATGTGAGCCATGTTGAAATTAGTTTTAAGTTTCAGCTTCAATGTGTGCATGCTGGTGAAAACAAATGAAAAAATGTATGAGACTTCGGCATGGGGAGCAGTAAATGCAAAGCAGATCAATAGGCACTCATTGTGGCATGCATTCTTGAGCAATCTCTCAGCTAAATGGAATTGCTGAAAGCTTTACCTTGGTAGCCTTAAGGCATGCCAAATGCTTTGGCATCTGTTCCCAGGTCATGCAGGTGTTCTGTGCAGTGTTGAGCTGAGCTGTCTCTTCCTGCCAAGTACATTGCATCACCAATGAGGGGCAAATAGAATACCAGTTCATTGCCAGCCATCAAAGGTAATGTAAATCAAACAATCTCTATGGAATGACACGTGACTTGCAGATTTAATAAATCAGCAGTTCAGATAAAGCAAATGAATTAACTCAAAACCTTGTAAGAGTTGCTCCTCATGCATATTTCACATGAAAAGAGTCAAGGGTGAGATTTTCTCTCATCATATAATCAACCCAATTATCAAATTTTGTTTTCTCTCATTTATGTTGTTTGTTTCTTCTCTTGGTCTCTTGGTTCTACTGTTAGAGGAATCTCCTTGAACTCCTCAACTGAACAATTAGTAACAGCATTAGCTACTTGGCACACTTTCCTTAACAGGATTTCTCGCAGCAATAAATAAATCCATGGATCTAGGATCTGATTTAGCGATGCCAATCTAATGGCTGTGAGGAGAAAATTGCAGTCCGCTTGCAGTACATTGTTTAGGCCTGAGATGTTATTTGGAGATGTGTAGCAGTGATCTGTAGAACTTTCAGTGTAGATCATTTTCGACATCAGTACCTGAGATAGACAGGATTAGAAGATTTCAATTCTAAGCAAAAAACAAAAGCAATCTATGATATTGACACATAGAAAAAAGGAGCGGAGGAAGTTACTCAACCTGTATACTTGTGTTACCATTTAATATCATGGTTGATCCTCGACCTCAATGTCATTTTCTTGCACTCTCTCTCTATCTATTGAAAAATTAATTATCTAGAAATGTATCAAACTGTCTAGAATAAATGTAATGGCTGAGCCTCTACAGTCCTTTGGATCAGAGAATTTCAAATATTTAGCATTCACTGAGTGAAGAAATTCTTCCTCAATATAAACTATATTTAAATATATACCTACACTATCTAATATTCTCAGATTACTCTGCCTGCCCTGAAGGTAAAATTCTCAAGGCATTAGCAGTCCTTACCTTGTCTTAGTGCTTATGGGAGACCCACTTTTACCCTAAGTATAGTGGCATATCTTGGGTGGGAATTTTGAGAGAACATCTAAAAATTAGGCTCAAGGTCTTCAAAGAGACACTCTTGAGAAACATTTAGCCAAAAACAAGGAACCTGAAAGAAAACAACATTGCATGGACACCTTCTGAATGGAGCTTAAGCATATTGCTGAATGATAGGAGTAGGCAAGTCTTTACTTTCTAATTAGCTGAGAAATCACTGATTCAGGATTGCTCGATGCTGACACAGACGGAGGAATTTAAAATGTTGTAGCCCCAGTACAAAGCCACAGTCTGAAATACATACCATTAATTCAGACATTTGTTCCATAATTTAGTGAACACCAAATGAAAGGCTATACACTTCAATTCCGAAATAGTGCCATATTGGAGGAATGTTGATATTAGATAGTTGTTTCATGTAATTCTTTTGTTTTTCAAATAAGGTAACAAGAGGATTAAAGAGGTGGAAGAAAAAAAGACCATCCCATAGCTCCCTCAATGCAGTATCTAATTGTATCTTACAGACTACTCCACTTCACTACACTGGAAGCTCATTCCAAGTGTTGGTCACTTGCCACACGAAAACAAATTTCCTGCGATCACATTTTACTATTTTGAAGCTATATCCTATATTCTATCATCACAGTTTTATTTTAAATAATGTTTACAACTAAATTTTCCAAAACCATGTACAGTATGTTCCCATGTAATTACCTTTCAGATGCTTCTCTGCCAGGCAAAGAAAAAAGATTCTCCGGAGCTCAGAACCATGTTACTGAGAAACTGCATTGTGAATCTTGTCAGCACTGCATTCCTTGAATTTGCAGTGACAACAACTGATCATGGCATTCAAGGTATATAGTCTGATGAGAGCACCTTGTCCAGTTTGATAATGACTTCCTCTTACTTGAATTCTTCAATTTTAGCTATTGGTTTTGTTGATTGCATTGCTTCATTGACTGGATAGGTTGAGCGAAGTATATATTAAAATACATTCATCTTCAAATTATCTGTAGACAATTAGCTTTGTCTGCTTTACTATAGCTTTGAACTGTTGCCTTTGGCCCTCAGTTTAACATCATCAGCAGATCTGACATTATATTAACTTGGAGTCTACAACATTCCTTTTGAAAGGCTCAGTACACAGAGGTAAAAGTTTTATCACCTATTTTCAGGGCTGGAATCGTCACTACAGCAGTAGCAAGTAGCATACATCCAATTGAATATCTAAATCCATCACAGGAACATTAACAAAAAGAACTGTGTGGAATTCAAGTAGCTATCATACTTCCTCTAGCATCTACATAAGAGGATATTAGATCACTGATTTAATGGCTGGAAAGCAGGTTCTGGGATTAGGTATGAACAATGCAACAGGGGAATGATGTTTGCAATGATTGTGGATTCAGAACCGAGCATCACCCCTGTTCTTGTTTCCTCCAATGAAAGCTTTTATGAGCAAATTATTTCTCAAAAATTAACTTACATTTGGTAGCCGTTGCTCGAGTCCATGTGGCCACTGAAAAATTCTGAGCAGGGAAAACCCAACCTCTGATCTTATGATTGATCAACTCAGGAAGAGGATTAAGACCGAACTTCGATAGTTTAACTGAGTGCAAAGGAGGAGTCAAACACTTGCTGTAAATGATATCGAGATAATTTTAAAAATTGCCGGAATCAATTTTGGGTTGGCCATTTCTCAGGTACTCAAAGCACACTTTGTTGGTCTCAGAGGTTTGGCGTTGATGTGCTTGTTTTATATCCAGTTTCTACTGGAAGAGATCATGGGATACAGTCTGTTTCAAATGTTAATTCCTCAAAGAAATCAGACAGATTAGATGATCATTGTCTTTCCTTTATGGACTCATAATGGCTACCATGTGCTAGACTATTATGATTCAGATGCAAGTTCACTTCTGCAAATCAATTCTATTATTTTATCTTAGTATCTTCTTGGATTCTGGAATAATTACTTCTATCTTCACCAATTTGTTTGTTTTGAATCATCTCACTGTACTCCATTTCCTCAGCAGGCTCACTGCATTTTTGGTGGGAACTCAATCAAAGAAAAACTTAGAAATTAAATAGGGCTGAGTAATGCTTTAGCAGTTGCTCCAAAGTATGACAGGCACATGCTCCAGCGGCTTCTTGTCACAACATTCAAAACAGATTCATTTTCTGTGGAGATGAGGCCATAAAATGAGGCGCCATCTCCTTTCAGAAGAGTGTAAAAGGTCCCACAGCAATATTTTAAAGACAAGCAAGCCAGTTACCTTTGTCCAGGTCAATATTCATATTTATGCAAATTGCCAAACCAGATTATCCAGGCATGATGACATTGTACACAACAAACTACAAGCAATGCATAGAAAAGACTGAGTACAAGTCAAAAATTAGACAACCTGGAAAAAACACTTCTGGCTGTACATTTTAAACAAGCAAATAAAACAAGGAGTCATGAATCCACTTGAGCTCTAATTGGGCTAATAGAAAAAGCAGGGGAGGATGTAATGGGTGTACTTGCAAATCTGAGCAAAAATTTACCCAAGCATGAGAAATGAAAGGACAAGGTGTACATTCTCTGTAAAACTAATGACTTGTCTAGACTTGTACTTCTGTAAACAGGTAACAAAAAACATATAGATAAGCAAATGGGTTTCCGTTATGAAGTTAGAAATCAATACCAACTTCCTACATTATAGCTACATTTCAACAGTACTTCATTGGCTGTAAAATACTAGGAGATATCTCATGTCTGTGGAAGGTGCGATATAAAGGGACATCTTTCTTGCATAATTAGGTGTTCCGCTAATCCTTAATTTAGCGAAATTGGTTCTGCTTTTAGCTCATGTTTATGTTTAGCTCATGACATTGCAAACTGCTCCAATGTCAGGAATATCATTGTTTAAATCATAGTAACTCAAAACAAGTAGATAAAACACAAGTTCACATAAAAATAAGCATTGAGTGTATCACTTGAGGTGGAGGGGCAAGAAAGACTTGCATTTTATACCACATTTCATAACCTCAGAACACCGCTAAGTGTTTTATAGTTAATTAAGTACTTTGAAGTAGAATTGTTTTTTAAAACTTGACCTGCTCAGATGTGCTATGGCAGGTGGGACATGAACAAAGGCCTTCTGGTTCAGAGGTAGGGCACTACAAGAGCTGTCATTTATAGTTACAGTTGTAACTTTTAAAAAATTTGGCAGCTAATGTGTACGCAACAAGCCTCCACAAACAACAATGTCATCATGCCTGGATAATCTAGTTTGGCAATTTGCATAAATATGAATATTGACCTGGACAAAGGCTTGCTTGTCTTTAAAATATTGCTGTGGGACCTTTTACACTCTTCTGAAAGGAGATGGCGCCTCATTTTATGGTCTCATCCGCTGGAATTGAACTTGACTCTACACCTTCTAAAACGTGAGTTTTCTGAGTCAGGATACAGAGTAAGGGTAAGTGGCTTGTTCTCTGATTGGTAGGATGTGACAAGTTGCTTCAATAGAATGCTACATGGATGTTCATAATTCTCAATGGAGTCATGTTGAACATGGAATGGAGGCAACATGGAATGTAAGTTTCCAATCTGCATCATCTGATTTTTAACACTTGAGACCTTTAACAAACTAAAATGGTTTTAAAAGGACAAACAATGACCTAAAATGGCTGCTGTGATCTACCTGACTGAGGCAAGTTCAAGAAACTAGTGCAGAATAAATAAATCCACCTGAAATTAAATTACTATTTTATCTTAAAACATTGAAACTAGTCAACTGAATCAGTAATCAAGAAACTGGTCTCTCCTGTTCAATTTGCACCTACCTGATTAATGGAACATATTGAAAATGAAAGATTGCCCGTAGACGGTTCAAGAAAATGGGAAAACTTGGGAATATACAAATGAATTCTATTTAAACATCACAATAGAGAAAAATTATGGATTAGTAACAGCAAACGTTATAGGTAGCTTGAATGGTGGGAAAATACTTTGCTGATGGAGTTTAATACAGGAAAGTACAAGGTCATACACTAGGAACAATTAAGACACAAATAATTATTTAAATGGAGTGAGACTTCAAAAAGGTATGTTACAGAATAATCTGGGTGTACTTATCCATGAAACAAAGTGCTTGCATGAAGGTACAGCAAAAAATTAATTATTTATTGCAAGGGAGTTAGAGTTCAAAAATAAGGAAGCCTTGTTATAAATGTTCAGGTGAGGCCGCAGTGGAGTACTGAGCACAGTTTTGCATCATGCATTTAGGCAAGAATGTAACGGCATTGGAGGTTGTGTGGGATAGATTCACAAAATTGATTGCTGGGATGAAGTGGTTGACTCATTAAGAATGGCTGAAGAAGTTAGGCCTTTATGCAGTACAGTTTAGAAGAATGAGGGTAATCTTTTTGAAACATACAAGATTTTGAAAGAGCTTGACAGTATAGATATGGAGATGATGTTGTCACTAGTGGAGGCTCTCAATCTTGGAGACATAGTTCTACTAATTTAAAAGTGAAATGTAAAGAAATTTCTTCTGTCAGAGAAGAGTTAATGCCTGGAATTTTCTAACCCAGAGTATTGTGAAGGCCAGATCTCTCAAAGTGTTTGAGGAGGAAGATTGACTTTAGAAAGAGTGAAGAGTTGAGGACTTTGAGAAGCTGTCACAAAGAGGAATTCAGGCTTTCATGAGATCAACCATGATCTAATAGAATGGTGAGCAGGTTTGATAAGCTGAATGGTCTACTCTTGCTCCGATTTCGTATGTTCTTTTATTCTCTTAAGAATACCTTTTAATTGGCTTTTTCATTTTGACTATGTTATTGTTGTGTCGCCATAGTCTTACCAGACCATAGGGGCTGCTCTCTCAATAGAGAGAGAAACGACTGGTGGTGATTTAACCTGAGGGCCACCAGTCCTCAGGTGTGGGAAGAGGTTGAGAAGGAGAGTCCTTCATAGTAACGACCAACCAGTGATGGGAATTGAACCCACAGTGTTTGCATCACACTGCTCTGTAAATAAATAATCCAGCCAACTGAGTTAAACTGAGTTTGTGGGCGGCACGGTGGCACAGTGGTTAGCACTGCTGCCTCACAGCGCCAGAGATCCGGGTTCAATTCCCTCCTCAGGCGACTGACTGTGTGGAGTTTGCACGTTCTCCCCGTGTCTGCGTGGGTTTCCTCCGGGTGCTCCGGTTTCCTCCCACAATCCAAAAGATGTGCAGGTCAGGTGAATTGGCCATGCTAAATTGCCCGTAGTGTTAGGTTAGGGGTAAATGTAGGGGTAGGGGTATGGGTGGGTTGCGCTTCGGCGGGTCGGTGTGGACTTGTTGGGCCGAAGGGCCTGTTTCCACACTGTAAGTAATCTAATCTAATCTAATCTAATCTAAACCGATTCCCCATTTTGACCATATCTCTGTTTTAATTGGACTGTGATATAGCTGCATGCTAAAAAGAAATAAAAATATTTGTTCCAACTGATCAAGAACGTAAAGAGGCAGCTGTTTAACCCCTCCTCATCTTGACAAAAGCAGATAATTCTGTGAGCCATCACCACAGTGCTCGTAGGTTTATTCCATAATATCAACGAGGAACTCTGTATAGTTATGCGGGCAGTGGTACAGAGCGTTGTCTGTCCTAATCTATTGATGCAATACATATAGGTCTGCTTTGAAAAGACACTATGTAAATGATTCTTTAACCCAAAAAGTTGTTTATCAAGGTTTGCAGATGCCACTAAGGAGGCACACTAAGTTCCCCAAGCAGGCCAAGCTTCGAAAGGAACATAGAAATAAAGTTAGCAAAACTATGGAAGGTGGAATTCAATGTTAGGAAATATGAAGTCATTCACTTTGAATCTAAAAAAGCACATCTGGTGAGAAAGACAAGAACCTATGACTTTTAGAAATGTCGTTTTGGGAACAACAGCACCTGCAAATTTCCCTCCAAAAGGCACTTACCTTTCAGACTTTGAAATATATTGCCAAATCTTCCCTGTTGCTGAGTCAAAATCCTGGAACTGTCTCATTAAAAGAACAGTGGTTCTACCTACAGCACATGGACTGTAGCGATTCAAGAAGGCAGCTCAACACCACCTTTTCAAGGGCAACTAGGGACAGGCAATAAATGTTGCCCAGCTTATGAGGCCCATATCCAATGAGTGAATAAAAAATAAAGTTGGATTTGGTGTTTGTGTACACTAAAAAGCACTAAATGTACTTAAAACATTTAATGAAACGTTAGTGTTTATCTGAAGAAATTTGGAACTCAAAAGTAAGGGTTGAACAGAACATTGGCCCAACTCCATTTGGAGTACTGCCTTCAGCTTTTGATAATATGTTGACCTTGGAGCAGGTACAGGTAAGATCTAGCAGAACAATACAAGGGCTAAGCAGGTTACTTTGCAGACAGAGTACATAAATTTGTCTTGTTGCTCCCTGAATGTAGAAGATTGGTGGTGGTTTAACTGCAGTGTTTAAAATGAGCCACATATCTGAAATTAGAATGTATTTTACAAGTACACATAAGAAGAGCAAAAGTAGATAAGTTGGTACTTCAAACCTGCTCTACAATTCAAGAAAACCATGGCTAACATACTTGTGGTGTTTCATTTTCCACATTTCCATCTACCCCAATATCTTTGATTCCCTTGCCTAAAAAGGATCTATCTACTTCTGCCTTAAAACTATTTAAGCTCACCTACCTGCTATGTATTCTACGGCAGAGAGTTCCAAAGTCTCATGACCCTCAAATAAAAAAAATGATTAGAAGATGCTGGTGTTGCACTGGGGTGTACAAAGTTAAAAATCACACAACCCCAGGTAATAGTCCAACAGGTTTATTTGGAAGCACTAGATTTCGGAGCGTTGCTCCTTCATCACCTGATGAAGTAACAGCGCTCCGAAAGCTAGTGCTTCCAAATAAACCTGTTGGACTATAACTTGGTGTTATGTGATTATTAACCAAATAAAGGTCTTCTCATCTCTATCCTAAGAAAGTGACCCCCTAACATTAAAATGGTGTCTGCTAGTTCTAGACTGACCCACAACAGGACAACTCTTTTCCAAGACCAACTTGACAAAACCATTCAGGATCTTATTCACTTCAATCAAAACGCTCATATTCTTCTAAACTCTAGTGGAAGCAAACCCAGTCTGTACAATCTTTCTTCATAAAGTAACTCACTTATTCCAAGTATCAATCTTGTAAACTTCCCCTGAACCGCCTACAATGCATTTAAAGTCTTCCTTAAATAAAGAAGATCAAAACTTACAATACTTAAGGTGTGGTCTCAGCAATGCCCTTTATAACACAGCAAAACATCCATTCTTTTATATTTAATTCTCTTTGTAGTAAAGTACAGCACCCCATTGGCCTTCTTGATTATGTACTATACCTGCCTGTTAAACTTTGTGTCTTGTACATTACAACACCAGAATCCCTCTGCACCTCAGAACTGCAGTCACTTTTCAATTATGTAATGCTCTCATTTTTCAATCTTTCTGCAAAGGTGAAAACTTTACATTTTCCAAAAACTTTACTCAGTCTGCCAGACATTTGCCCACTGAATCTGTATTTGTCTGCACCTACTTTGGCTTCTTCATAACACACTTACCTAACCACCTTGATGTCATCAGGAGATTTCAGCTGCCTTAGCTTTCATTCCCCTATTGGTGTAAATTGTAAAAGGTTTAAGCCCCAGCACAGATCCCGTGGAACTGCACTCATCACATCTTGCAAATGAAACAACAATTCATTTGTACATACTGCTTTCTGTCAGCCAGTCTTCTATAAATGACACCCACCAACATCTGCCTCCACCCATCCCCACTCATAGACAAATTTTCCACAAGAATTTTTGATCAATAATCTTTACCAAATACCTTCTGGAAATCCAATGCCCATAAACTCTCCTTAATCCCACTTCTTTGAAGTTAATCCTGCAAATAACTTCACTAGATTGGTTAAACATTACTTCCCTTTGATGAAATCATGGTGATCCTTCCTGATTGCTGAGATTTTGTTTCTAAGTGCACAGCTATAATCTCCAATGAATGTCAATAATAAATGGTATATAGTTTCCTGTTTTCTGCCTCCCCTCCCTTCTTGAATTGAGGATTATATTTGTTACTTTCCAATCTGAAAGAAGCAAACCTAGGCAATTTTGCAAGATTAACACCAACACATCTATTACTCCATGAGCAATCTCTTTCAATACCCTAGTGCAAAGTCCCTTTGGATCTAGAACCTTATTAGCCTGCAGTTCCACTAGTTAGCTTCCCTCATGACTGTAATGTCACTAAATTTCTCTCTTCTTTCCATCTCATGATTCACACTGGAAATGTTTTCTTAATGTTGTATTTAGTGAAGTTAGAAGCATTGGAACTCTTGCCTACAAAATGTTTTTCATGTGTGGATAATATAACTTTGCAAGCCTCAGACTGATTATAACCCTTACAGAAGAAAACAAAAGAGCAAAGATGGGCAAATAGAACGGATAGAGTGATCACCCATAATTGATTGGATCAGTTGAACAGATGCCAGGGCGAATGGTCTTTTGTTAATATGTTCCATTTGATTTATTCTTTTCCTTTACTATTTGACTTCAACATTTTCAATTGGTTTGACTCTGTTGGTAATGTAAAAGTTTATTTTTATCTACTTTGTAACCTCAAGATTAGACTTTTGCTTTCTTTTTTTAAACTGCAGATTGAATTTTTGTTTATTTTTGGTAATTATACATTTTTCATATTAGTACACTGGTATTTATTTAATATTTTGACATCAGTGGGGTAAAACAGTAAACTATAGATTCCATTGTAATTGCGTAAGTCTGCAATAATGACCAAAATGTGTTCAATTATTTTTTGAATAATTCATTGGAATCCTACTGATAAGAACTGTAGTGTACAATTCAGCACATCAACCCTGATAAAAGATACAGATCAGCAATTCAATGAGATCACAATGATGGGTACTTTAACTCTTTCATCCCATCATTGCACCATATTATTTTAATACCGTCGTTTGGCAAAAATCTTCAATATTGGGTGCCTCTGATTCCAACTCAAGTTCCATTGTCCGAGAATAACAACAGCAAGAAAAAAAAACATTGCTCTATCTACCTTTTTGATTCCTTTCAAAAATTTGATAAAGCCTCAATTAAAAAATATATATATATAAAACACGTATGAACTTTCATAAGCTAAGAAATACAAATGCAATTTACAAAGGCTCTCATTTTTAATCCTTGGAGCCTTGCAAGATCATGAAGAATTTGTGCTCCATTCCTTCCAAGGTCACTATATCCTTTCTAGGGTCCAATGGTTATAGCTGTACACGATTCTTTAGATGTGGTGCAATCAAAGTTTAACATAGCTGCAGCAAATTCATCCCTTTTAGCCTTATAGACATGAACTTTAATATTCCTGTAGCCTAAACAATGTTTATACCTCACCAATACTAACTAACCTGACTATTTCCAACATTTTCTGCTTTAAATTCATCTGCTTTAATTTCCAACAGTTGTATTCTTCCTTTTAATCTACCTTAGTAGTGCATTAGGGGAATGGAAGTCTGTTATAACACAGATGATGGGATAAAAATTCTAAAAAGAAATGACATGGACAGTTGGACTGAAGGGTCTATTTTCAAGCTTTGTGACTCTATGACTCTGTAAGTGAAACTCATTTATATTTGTACTGTGCTAATAACCGTGTTATTAAGAAAATTCCTATTTTTAAACCAGTGAAATTCACATTTACATAAAGGTTCACCTCTTTTGGTAGCCACAAGACCCCCATACCATAAGCAAATTTGCGATATGTTGAACCACACTATAGTGGACTTTGGTTATGAAAACAATAAGTAATATATATTGTAACTAATAACAAAATGTTATTGTATTGACAGCACAGAAACAGATTGGCCCAACAGGACCATGCTGATGTTAATGTTTCAAATGAGAGTTTTCTTTATCTATATATCTGTATACTGTGCCTCAGTACTCGTGACAATAAATTCAATTCTGAGTTCCACATTATAAATACTCAAAGTAAAGAAGCTTCTCTTGAATGCCTTCTAAAATTTATTGGTTGCAATTTTACTTTAACCCCCTAGCTTTTGTTTCCTCCACACCACATCCAAAATGAACATATATTCAAAATCTATCCAATAAAATCCTAAATAAACTTAATACTTCTATCAGATCACACTTCAGTTACCTCTTTTCTCATTCCCACCTGTTCAAACTTCCACGATTCAATTTTTTTTTAAGTTCTGATGAATTGTGGTATAATTGTTTGAGCTAACCCAAGTGGTGAATGCCCTGTTAACTGTAATGAACAATATTTAGAGGTGCAAATGAGAACTTGTCAAATAGTAAAAATGGGAGAAATTATTGCACTCCTGTGGGTTTATCAATGTGCTTATGTCCTTACATTACATTTGAATAAGGAATAGACCATTTGGCCCTATGTTCCTGTGCCCCCATTCAATAAGGTCATGACTGATAGCTTCCTCCACATTCCTACTAATGCTCATAGCCAATCAAGCTTATCATGAATTTACCTCTACCTTAAAAATATTCAAAGACTGTACTTCGACACCTTTCTGGGAAGAGAATTCCAAAAACTCAACCTTTTGAGAAAACATTTCTCTTCAACTCTGTCTTAAATGGGTGACCTCTTAAACAGTAACTGAGAATTCTGAGTTCTCCCACAGAGGAAACCTTTTCTTGTCAATATCCCTCAGAATCTTAACTGTGTCAACAGTCACCTCTTCTTCCTCTGAACTCCACAGATACAAGGCTCCCCTGCCCAACCTTGACATACTCTGCAATCTAACAGCTGTTGGGTTGCCATTTTATGTTCCGGATGTTTAATTTAGATGGAGTCTACTCTGCGATGATGAATGAATCTCAGGGGTGAGGTGCCCTGATGAGACTTCAGTCCCACAGGTCACACACCGCAGCTAAAGATGCTTCAGTTTTTACGGTTCAATAATGTCCCGCACATTGAAGAAATGATAGCTTATTATCCTCGGTCAGTACAGTGAAGGGACATACCTTTAAACTGTTAAGATGTTTGCTTCTACCTTAAAGACTACATTATCAAAAATAATTAATGCCTCAAAACTAGAAATAAACTTTCCTGCCATTTGAAATGTGACCGTTGGTTCGGAAAGTTTACATTCTCATGTTTTGTTTTCAAATTTCATCGGCCAGAAATCAATATTCTCTGGAACCACTGTACAGTTTGTCCTGCCATTTAGTGCCAGGTGCTAAAGGACCACCTTTACGTACCAGGAGAGGGGACCAGCAAACACTCAGCACACACATGATCCCCATCAACTGCATTAGTGTTTCCACCGTGATCCGTTCCCATTGCCTGTTCGAGGTTGTCAGCTTCTTCTTACAGCGCACCACCAGCCCTCGGATAGTGGCCACGTTACAGCTCAGTGTGACCAACAGGGAGGTGATACCCAGCACCGTGAAGGTGGAGGCAAAAATGGTGTTGCCTAAGATATGGTTGCCAGTGTTGATGAAGCACCAGGTACCTGGCCACTGCAGAGTGTACTTCCCAACGCCAGCAACAGGCAGCAAGGCAAAGGCAACCACCCCAAGCCAGATAGAAAGCACCACCAGTTTGGTCAGCCTGGTGGTCATATGATGGGAGTAATATTGGGGAGCGTGGATAGCCAAGGTCCTTTCAATCGCCATTGCACTCGCCAAAAACAAGGGGCAAAGGCCAAACGTGGTCATACAGAGCCCAAAGAAACTGCACAAGTTGCCGGATGGGTCCACTCGGCTCCACTGCCTGTTGGCCATATACACTGAAATAACGACCGGGCTCGTCAGTAGTTTGCCAGTCAGATCGGTCAGAGCCAGCGCTCCAATAATCAGCAGGAAGGATTTCTTCCTCTTGTTTTCCTTCTTGTGATAGGACCTATACACCAGCAGCAAAGCGAGCGTGTTGCCCATGATACCAGCGATCATCATAGTGACCGGGAAGAACACGGAAACCGACACGCACTCGGCAGCAAAGACCGATTTGTTGTTGGGCTGCTCGGAGCTGGAGTTGAAGCCGCCCCACATGCTGGACACCTCCGACTGGTTCCAGTGGGGTGGCTGAGGGCGGACACACTGCAAGTCCATCACTCGGTGTCGGAGGTCTGCTCCCAATCTGTTGTATTCCGCTGGGTGACCTATTGGTCTGCAGACTGGGACTTCCACAACCAACTCACATAGCTCTCGCCTCAGTTATAAGTGGAAAGAGGCGTGTTCTCTGAAGCTTGTCACTTTAATCGATCAGCTGTAAGCAAAGGGGTATCTGACAGCGTAGGAGGAATGAATCAATTCCGACTGGCATGAATAATTTCAAATTACAACGACCACAAGTACTCCAATAGCTGTAGAGGAGCACCGGAACATTCTGACGGCGTGAAAGGCGCTATAAAAATGTCGGTTTCTTTTTTCAATTTGCGAAGTTAAACATTCGATCACAGTATTAGCAGGAACACTGAAATGCAACTTAACCTGGCAGCAATGCCTGGCACTAATGCCCACCTCACACTCCAGCAACAAATATTTTAACATTCATCCTTTCAGCCTGTGTTGGGTGGGGTTTGGGAGTGATGGTTATATTTTGTACATTACGCTATTGGTTGACGCTTTCATTCTGAACGACCATCCGTGGGCAGATGGTTTAGCTGTACGGTGCAATAAACTTTACAATAAATGGTTACGAGCTAAAAGAGTTTATTTAAAAAAAAATCGATATTTGTGCAGAACACCACTTAAGTGCTACAATGTGTAACTGAGACAAATATAGAATTAGAACATGCCAAGGTCAACGAGACAAACTATAAAATACCCTTCCTTTGCTTAAGATTAAAAGCAATAGCCCACATTTACAACTAGAGTTACTGAAGCGGAATTTCTTCAGCATAATGTATTTCAATGTGAGTGACTTCAGGTTTCAGCGTCCCGTCCAGCTTTTAAAAGCCTTTAAGGAACCTTGGTAACAAATTGCCACGGGTACGGAGTGCAGTTATATTATGCAGGCTTGGCGGTGATACTCGAAGAAATAAGAGTGTCTGTTTTATGCTCATCGGATTATGGTAGTCAGCATGGTTCTGTGTGAGGGAAATCGTGACTCAGAAAAATATTTTTTTTGAGCAAGTAACTAAGAAGATTGTTAAGGGCAGAGCAGTCGACATTGTTTACTTCAGTAAAGCCTTTGACGAGGTTCAGCGTGGTGCATTAATTAGTAAAGTTAGATCACATGAGATTGAGTGTGAGCTTGCCAAGTGGATACAAGGATTGGCTTAACAGCAGGAGACAGACTGTGGTGATGGAGGCCTGTTCTACAGAGATGGGTGCTGGGTTCACTTTTGTTTGTTATTCACATCAATGATTTAGGTGAGAATATTCAAGGCATGGTTAGTAAGTTTGCAGATGATACCCAAATTGGTGGTAAAATAGACAGTGAAGAAGGTTATCTAAAATGACAAAGAGATTTTGATCGATTGAGTCAATGCACTGAGGAGAAGCAAATGGAGTTTAATTTGGATAAATGTGAGGTATTGCACTTTGGTAAACAAACAAGAGCAGGACTTATACAATTAAAAGTAGGACCCTGGATAGTGTTGTGGAACAAAGAGATCTAGGGATTCAGATATACAGTTCTTTAAAGCTGGCATCACATGTAGATAGGGTTTATCACTTTAATATTGCCCCAAGTCAGGAAGGAGAGAAGGTAAAAAATATTTCTATATGCAGAAAATTGTTGAAAAATCGAATGTTTTACAGTGCAGTTATTGATCACCTTTTAGGTGATCAACTGTAAGGATTTGCAACAAAGGCCATTGCTAAACTTTGGAGAGACGCCTATATAGTGAGATTATGACTGAAAATAGTGGGAGATCAGTTTAATTAGTTTGTGTTATCTCCTGTTGTTGGATCTTGCAGCTCGAGCAGAACCAGTCAGAAATAAGCTGAATCTTTTCTGACCTTCAAATTAGCTAATTTTCAATAAAAAACATGTCAGAGGGTCAAAAAGCATGAAACAGACCCTTTGGTCCAATTTGTCAATGCTGATCATAATCCCAATTAAACTAGACCCACTTGCCTGTGCTTGGCCCATAGACCTCTAAACCTTTCCTATTCATGTACTTATCCAAATGTCTTTTAAGCATTGTAACTGTATTTGCAACCACCACTTCCTCTGGCAGTTCATTCCATACACAAACCACTCCCTGTGTAAAAAAAATTCTCCTCTCACCTTAAAAATATGTTGCTTGTCTTGAAATCCCCCACCCTAGGGAAAGGACACCTGCCATTCACCTTATCCATATCCTTCATGATTTTATAAACCTCTAAGGTTACCCCACAACTTCCTACTTTCCGCTGAAAAGAGTCTCAACCTCTCCTTATAACTCAAGCCCTCCAGACTGGGCAACATTCTGGTAAAGCTTTTCTGAAGCCTCTCCAGTTTAATAATATTCTTCCTTTAACAGGGTGACTAGAAACTGAACACAATACTCCAAAACTTCACCAACATCCTGGAAAACCTCAAGATGATGTCGAACTCCTATACTCAAAGGTCTGAACAATGTAGGCAAGTGCTAAACGTTGAGGCAATATTAAAGTGATGAAACCTTGTCACTAATTTTCCAATTAAAGGAAATGCTCCCTTACCTATTCAGCTTTTCAAAATCAATAATTGTAAAAAAGATACCAGTACATTTCCTTTCTAATATTTTCTGTTCCAGTAGGTACAATCAACCTGATTCAATTGTCTCTGGTATTATCTTGATAAAGCCATGGGGCACACTTTCGAAAGCTTTAACATCCCATTGATAATTTCATAGAATCCCTACAGTGTGGAATCTGGCCATTTGACCCATCAGATCCACACCAACCCTCCAAAAATCATCCCATCCAGACCCACCCCTTACCCTATCCTGTAAACCTGCAATTCCCAGGCTAACCCACCTAGCTTGCACATCCCTGAACACTACAGACAATTTAACATGGCTAATCCATGTAACCTGCACATCTGTGGAATGTGGGAGGAAACTCTCTCAGATACTGGGAGAATGTGCGAACTCCACACAGTCACCAGAGGCTGGAATTGAACTGGCTCCTGCACGCTGTGAGGCAGTAGTGCTACCACTGAGCCACATGAAACTCCCTAAAATGTGCACAATATATACAGTTACTCCCAGGTCCCTGGTGACATCCACAATTTGTTATTTTTCCAGGCAGGATTCGTGCAAATCTTAAGGTCTTGAGGAGTGAGGGTGGATGAAATGGCTCCCTTTATTCACCTGCTCCTCAGTTGGTTGCTACAAGATTCATTTAAAAATGGATCCCTTTCCTGGTGGATACCTTTCTCTCAGACCCAAGTGAACTTATTTTAAAAGGAGCCAATTTAACCTGGTTAGCTTAAACTTCAAAAAGTGAGTTCACTGATGACGAAATATGAAAATAATTAGTAATGCTATACACAGATTATAAATAAGAGATGATCTCAAAAAGATAAAAGTTTAAAAAAAAAGATCGGTCGCTGAATTGTTCACAAAGAGTGGGGAGTTGAATGTTTCAGTCATTACAGTGAAAGTTATGTTTATAGTTCACAATATCTTGACCACACATCAGAAACATGTCAGATGCTAACCTGTATTCATTGCTTGCACAAATTAATAGACCACTTGTTGAGGTATTAAGTATTTGTATTTATAACCCAAAATTACTACTCTCTATCATTCATGGGATGAGGACATCATTGATAAGATCAGAATCTGTTGTCTGTCCCTAAATGTCCTCGAATTGATTGGCTTGTTTGGCTATTGTAGAGGGATGTTAAAAATCAACCACACTTCTGAGAGTCTGGAGTCATTTGTAGGCTAGATCACATGATGGTGGCAGATGTCCTTCCCTAAAGGACCATAGAGAAGCAGATGAGCTTTGAGAACAATCAGTAATAGTTGTCACAGTTATATAATTCTAATATTTTCTGGTCCAGTAGGTACAATCAACCTGATTCAATTGTCTCTACACTACTGTAATTTTCCACCTCTGGTATTATCTTTATAAAGCCATGGGGCACTAGTTTTATAATTCCTGATTTAATTACTGAATTTAAATGGTACCCGCTGTTGTGGTGAGTTTAAACCCATGATCAAGAGCATTAGCCTGAATCTCTGGACAATCATTATCACTAAGTGGCACTATCCCTAAGTCACCATCTCCTCCAATTGATTATTTTTATACCATTATTTATCTGCACCTGTACTTCCAAGGTTTTGTATATTTGTGTTACTGGGTCTCTGTGATATGTACTACCAAGCTTTTCTTTTCATTTCACTTATACTCTGGTATACATAAAAAAAGACATAATATTTTATAGTGTCATTAGCTTGTTCAAATAAACTAAAATAGTAATCAAGCCTTTGGAATTGATGTCCTTGATAAACTCCTCATGCCTCTGAATGTTCGCTCATTTACTCGAGTTTTAAAACTCCAGAAACTTGCCCACAACTGATATTGGAGTAATTTATCTAGTTTAATACTAAGGATTAAAGATTGCCAGACACAGAAGTGACAAAGTTCAGCAAGATAAAGGGGGAACTGATCATAATCAACTGGGCTGAAAAAGATCAACAACCAGACACCTCCAAGATAATGTAGGCAGAGTACAATATAAATCTCTTCTGGCAAGGCAAAGGGGTACATCAAACAACTGGATTAAATCTGAACTGAAAAATTAAAAGAAAAAATATGATCAAAATGTGGTAATAATGGATGTAGGTTTGCTCACTGAGCTGGAACCTTAGAGTTATCTAGAGTTAACTCTATCAACAAACACATTGACTTGGATCCCATTTACCATCCCCTGAGAAAAAAGAACAGGAAATGACACTGCCATTGGAAATGATGTCACCACAGGGAATTACATCACAAACCCTAACATATAAATAGAAAGCAGGATACACCACCAATGCTTTATTTGGAGGCTCACTGAAGATGTTACCTAGTATGAAATGTCTGAAAATGAACCTTCTAGCTCAACGAGCAAACCTACATCCAGAACCTCAACCTGACCTACAAATCTTCTCAAAACTCACTGTGGTAATAATACTATAAGTACGAGGATTATATAAATTGTGGTATAGAAGTGCAAAGAGTGATTATGGGGCTAAAAAGAATAATAAGAAAAAGGATATAATTAAAGTTTTCATAAACATGTAAAAAATAAAGGACTATTCAAAGAGGAGAAAGACCGTTCAGGGAGAAAGTAAAGAGTCCAATTATGGAGGATTAAGTTATGATGGAGATAACTATTTTTCCTAACAAGAATGAAAGTGAGAATGCAAGTATATTAAAAAAGAATATGGAATAATGGTTAAAAAAAAACTCTGAAAAAAGGGAAGTTGAAACAAAATGTATGGAAAATAATTCCCTGATATGTACCTTTGGTGGCTGAATGGCATTAGAGAGGATGTAGCAAAAGCCTTGGTTGTAATTGTTCAAACCTGCCAACGTGTGCAAATAGTGTAAATTGATCTGAGAGTTGCTTATCTGGAAACTCGAATATATAGTGGAGATAGCTGCTAAACATGTAAATCCTTATTCAATTGGAACAATTTCAGATTTCTTTCCTTCAACCTGTTTTGTTTCTGGCCCAGTTTCTTTCTGTTTTATGAGACAACACAAGAATGTCTAAGTTTCTGTCATTGAAATAATCCTGCACTGAATTCATAGGCAGGGTACCTTTGAAAGAAACCATGTCATTGGAGAGACATTACAGAAAACGAACAGGTAGTCCCCTCCTCTTTGCTAATAAATTGGTGGTGTTCTGTAAATATATATTGTTTTAATACAGGTTTAGTCATTGCATATTTAGGTACAATAGTTTTAGAAGGGAATTCAGATAAAGTGATAAAAAGGTCAATGAAATCTTTACTTGAATAAATAGTATACTGGAGAAATGTTCGGCATGGACGAGTTGATCAAAGGGTCTGTTTCTGTTCTGTACATCTCTATGACTCAAACAGGGGCCCAGATTTTCTGATGGAGCCCAGATCAGGATTACCTGCCAGAAATGTGGAGTTTTTTTGTAACATTTTGGGAAATCATGCATTTGCATGGTATGGAAGAATTAAACTAGTTGAGTGTATTTGCAATTATGTAGCTCCCTATGATGCTTGTGGAATATTTCACATTGTTTCCTCAGTTTGTCTTCTTAATTCCAGTCTCTATTCAGCAAGAAATGATCTGCATGCTTGAAAAATATGGCCAAATTTCATCTGACACTGATGAGCATCTAATTAATTGCATTTAAATAAAATTCATTTTGGAAAAATTCAAGTAGATATCAAGGGGTGTTAGTACCACTTCATTGATCCTAATGTGCTTTGGTTAAATTGGGTAAATTAAGTCAAACATGTTTTCTAAGTTACAAACGGCTTGAACTATAAAATGACTGAACACTGAAAAATAAATCACAAAAGATCAGTAAATTTAAAAAAATACTCTAATGGAAAAATTACATCCTGAGCCAGTGTACAGCAATATACCACACTAGCAATCTTCTGAATTCCATACTGCACTGCTGATCTTAATTCCCTTGCCATGGTAGGTGCTGAGGCTATTCGTTCACAATGTTAATTGTTTAAATCTGGATTGCTGCTGGACAGTTAGTAATAAAAGGTTGCCCTGTGAAATCATTTTAATGGTTTCCCCAAAGGAAAGATTTTGTTACTAAATTGAGAAATTTGACAGTCTCCACATGGAAAGAGGGCAAATACCAGTGAAACAGTCTGCAAAGTCCTGATGCATTTTGTATAAAGCAATAAACTCTCATGCCTTTTCTGGGGATTTTATAATCTTCAAGCTATTATCCTTTTTTCTGTCACCATGTACACTGCTACATCTGACAACATCGTATATCTAATATGAAAGATACCAGAGAGCTCAGCAGTTACTTATTACAACGTCCACTTGCATCAGTGGTCCCATTTCTCATGAAGCTAAAATAATGACCGTGGTTTGACAGAGATTTTGCCCTGCACTTGCCTCAAAGGAGTATGTAAAAGCCTCATTTTCTTCATCAATTTGGGGAGGGAAAAGAAACTGCAGCAGTATTCTCGATCTTGGCTCTTTTCAGATACATTAGAAAACGGAGTCATTTTGTTCTGCATTTTGACATGAAAGACGCTTCAGCAGAATTTGTACCAGTTTGGTGACTATCGATTAAAAAAAAAACTATAATGCTTCCAATACTATATTTCAGCTGCAAAACATACAAATAGATTGCTCCAAAAAGAGAGATTTTACAGAAATGCAAATAAAAAAATTAAGTGAAAGCGTAACATGATGGTCCACCTGGCATCTATTGCCAGCCTCTCTGATCTTTTTAATATTTCTAAAATTGTTACGTAAAAATTTGATTCATTGGTAAAGATCTAAAACATACACAGCATGCAAAAATTATTCGTAGTGCTTTTCTTCCTACCATTCACAAAAATGTTATGTTACCCATGCCAGTAATGTGCAAACATGAGTTGCAATAACACATTTCTTAAATTTATGAAAATCAGAATTACCCATCTCTACATTCTCAATTAGCCATATATGACTTGAGACTGAAATATTTTACAGCTGCTTTGACATTCGCAAAAATGGTTCCATTTCACTGTAAATGGTTACATCTCAACATAAAACTTAGCTTTTAGGGTTTTTCCAAGACAACCAACATTCAAATTTGTGTTTTTCCTTTCTTAAATGTTTTGGTAAGTTCTGCCCCCTAGTGTATACTTTGGAGAAAGTGAGGACTGCAGATGCTGGAGATCAGAGCTGAAAAATGTGTTGCTGGAAAAGCGCAGGTCAGACAGCATCCAAGGAGCAGGGGAATCGACGTTTCGGGCATAAGCCCTTCTTCAGGAATGAGGAAGGTGTGCCAAGCAGGCTAAGATAAAAGGTAGGGAGGAGAGACTTGGGGGAGGAGCGTTGGGAATGCGAGAGGTGGAAGGAGGTTAAGGTGAGGGTGATAGGCCGGAGAGGGGGTGGGGGCGGAGAGGTCAGCAAGAAGATTGCAGGTCAAGAAGGCGATACTGAGTCCAAGGGTTGGGACTGAGATAAGGTGGGGGGAGGGGAAATGAGAAAGCTGGAGAAATCTGCATTCATCCCTTGTGGTTGGAGGGTTCCTAGGAAGATGAGGCGCTCTTCCTCCAGGTGTCGTGTTGCCATGGTCTGGCGATGGAGGAGGCCAAGGACCTGCATGTCCTTGGCGGAGTGGGAGGGGGAGTTAAAGTGTTCAGTCACAGGGCAGTTGGGTTGGTTGGTGCGGGTGTCCCAGAGGTGTTCTCTGAAACGTTCCGTATGTAGGCGGCCTGTCTCCCCAATGTAGAGGAGGCCACATCAGGTGCAGCGGATGCAGTAAATGATGTGTGTGGAGGTGTGAATTTGTGACGGATATGGGGCCTTGGAGGGAAGTGAGGGGGGAGGTGTGGGCGCAAGTTTTGCATTTCTTGCGGTTGCAGGGGAAGGTGCCGGGAGTGGAGGTTGGGTTGGTGGGGGGTGTGGACCTGACGAGGGAGTCGCGGAGGGAGTGGTCTTTCCGGTACGCTGATAAGGGAGGGGAGGGAAATATATCCTTGGTGGTGGGGTCTGTTTGGAGGTGGCGGAAATGATGAAGGAGGATTTAGTGTATACTTTGGCCATGTTACAGAACATTATATAAAGCCTTAAGGCAGAATTTTATTCCTAACAAGCTAGAGTTTTTCCAGCAAACATACTCTTATGTCTCAAAAGCAAATATTATTTCGAATTACTTCTCAATTTAAAAAAAAATTCACTTAGAAATCCTAAAATGTTTCAAGAAGATTGGGCTATTATCCAAGTTTCAGTTGCCCTTCTCTCTGTTTGAAACATGTTTTGACAAGTTGATACCTCTTCTTGTTACAATAAGTATTAATAATGATTTTTCCAACAATAATAGCATCAGGCAATCTATGTCTTGAAAGTAAATTAAATTCTGTTGATGGGATGCTAAGTATATAGAAGGTTGGGATGATAATATAAAAGTCATGGCTAGCAAGTTTGCAGATGTCATCAAAATTGATGGTGTTGTGGACAGTAAAGAAGGTTAT
Organism: Chiloscyllium plagiosum; assembly: GCF_037043375.1. NCBI lineage: Eukaryota > Metazoa > Chordata > Chondrichthyes > Orectolobiformes > Hemiscylliidae > Chiloscyllium > Chiloscyllium plagiosum. Next base: position 57,918,985 of record NW_028270147.1, on the reverse strand, counting down.
CTAAGAGTACAGTGTGATCTTGATCAACTGAGCTAGTGGGCTGAGGAATAGCAGATAGAGTTTAATTCAGATAAATGTGAAGTGTTGCATTTTGGGTGGACAAACTAGTGCAGGACTTACACAGTTAATGGTAGAGTCCTGGGGAGTGTTATCAAACAGAGAGACGTAGGGATGCAGGTACACTTCTCCTTGAAAGTGGCATCACAGGTAGACAGGGGGTGAAGGTGGCATTTGGCATGCTTGCCTTCATCAGTCAAAGAATTGAGTACATTGGTAAGGCCTCATTTACAGGACTGCTTATAATTCTGGTCACCCTGCTATGGGAAGGATGTTATTAAACTGGAAAGTGTGCAAAAATGAATTACAAACATGTTATAGCATCACAGAGATGTACTGCACAGAAACAGACCCTTCGGTCCAAGCCGACCAGATATCTCAACCCAAACTAGCCCAACCTGCCAGCACTCAGCCCATATCCCTCCAAACCCTTCCTATTCATATACCCATCCAGATGGCTTTTTAAATGTTGCAATTATATTAGCCTCCACCAATTCCTCTGGCAGCTCATTCCATACAATTACCACCCTCTACATGGAAATGTTGTCCCTTAAATCTCTTTAAATCTTTCCCCACCCACCGTAAACCTATGCCCTCTAGTTGTGGACTCCCCCACCCAAGGGAAGAGACTTGTCTATTTACCGTATCCATAAACCTCATCATTTTATAAACCTCTATAAGGTCACTTCTCAGCCTCCGACGCTCCAGGGAAAACAGCCCCAGCCTATTCAGCCTCTCCCTATAGCTCAAATCCTCCAACCCTGGCAACATTCTTATAAATCTTTTCTGAACCCTTTCAAGTTTCACAACATCTTTCAGATAGGAAGGAGACCAGAATTGCACGCAATATTCCAACAGTGGCCTAACCAATGTCCTGTACAGCCGCAACATGACCTCCCAACTCCTGTACTCAATACTCTGACCAATAAAGGAAAGCATACCAAACGCCTTCTTCACTATCCTTACCGAGACTGGAAGGTTTGAATTATAAGGAGAAGCTAGACCATTTTCCCCTGGAGCATAGGAGGCTGAGTGGTGACCTTGTAGAGGTTTATAAAATTGTGAAGGACATAGATGAGGTCAAGGTTTTTACCCCAGGATATAGGAATCCAAAACTAGAGGGCATGGGTTTAAGGTATGAAAGGAATGATTTAAAAGGGACCTTGGGGCAACATTTTCAGACAGAGACTGGTTCTCCCTGCCGTGATGTATATATGGAGTGAACTGCCAGACAGGGGCGGCACGGTGGCACAGTGGTTAGCACTGCTGCCTCACAGCGCCAGAGACCCGGGTTCAATTCCCGACTCAGGCGACTGACTGTGTGGAGTTTGCACATTCTCCCCGTGTCTGCGTGGGTTTCCTCCGGGTGCTCCGGTTTCCTCCCACAGTCACAAAGATGTGCGGGTCAGGTGAATTGGCCATGCTAAATTGCCCGTAGTGTTAGGTTAAAGGGGTAAATGTAGGGGTATGGGTGGGTTGCGCTTCGGCGGGTCGGTGTGGACTTGTTGGGCCGAAGGGCCTGTTTCCACACTGTAAGTAATCTAATCTAATCTAATCTAATCTAAAAGTGATAGAAGTGCAACATTTAAAAGACATTTGGACAAGACGTGGATAAAAAAAATTCAGAGGGACATGGGCCAAATGCAGACAAATGACATTAGTTCAGTTCAGGAAACCTTGTCAACATGGATAAGTGGGGCTGAAGGGTCTATTTCTGTGCTACGTACCTCCATGACTTAATAATTGAATTGGAGAGTTAATAAAATTGGCAGAGGAACAAAGCTGTTCAACCCCATAATGGTCATTGATGATAACACAAAATCTGTTAACTTCAAGAAATGATAATGCGAGCTATTCATGGTTAAAAATACAAGGTATGGATACCAATCATATAGGTTGACCTTTTTGTGTACATCCAAGCCAAATATAGAACTCCCTGGCTAATAAGAAGGGCCTGTGACATGCTGCTTGACCTCTGCTAATCATACTGACTTGTTGTAAAGTTGTTTCCAGCAAGATATTGCCGTTTTTGGAACAGTGTGACCACATTACTGAGTCATGACCTGCTCAGTGCTGACAACAAATATACGTAAGCACAGAGGCAACTGAACGTACTGTGGAAATCATGAACTGAAACGTTTAGATAGATAAGAACTAATGGCATCAATCAGCTTTCTTTCTAAGTTCAGAAATAAAACATAATCATCAATAACATTAAGAGGTTTGAAGATTTAAAAATATAATTGCAAATGCACAAAGTGAAGTGTAGCAAGATCACCACCTACCAGTAGACTGTACTGTCAGAAAGAATCGTTGAATACGTGCAACATCAGCAAAGTTGTATTGTTCATCTTCTGGCAATACAACATAAAGACTGTTTTACACTGAAGCTGTGAGCAAATATAGAAGGCTAATCGCCACCTCTCAAACCTCTTCTGAGGAAAAGCCCAACATTTGCAGGTATAAGCAAGGTGATATTAGGATGTCATTGTATCATTATACTAGTACAATTGAGCACTGATGCACTATATTCACAATATCTCAAAAATTTTACTTCAGTTTATATTGTTTGAAAACTTATGCCTGTAGTGCATAATATGACTCTTCATCTGATGTGGGCTGTTTAAGTTGGCATTGCACGGACAATACAGGGTAATGGTTTAACTCAGGAGGTTTGGGAAGCAATGTAGCATTGTTCCATTTGAAACATATTAAAATAAAAAGCAATGTCACGATAGACCCAGAACACTATAGACTTTCTCATTCATGAGTGAGAGACACAACTCGTGGGGAGCTTAATGTGAGGATCATAATGTCTCAGATAAGGGGCAAGGTTGAGAAGGCAGGACCCTTCAGAGTGACCTCAGCTGGTGTTGGCATCTTAATGTAATTAAACAAGATATCACACTAAAATAACCATGAGTCTAGGTCCAAAGGTGTGTAGTAAGGAAGTTCCAAGATGAATATTAAAGTATTGAGACAGATGGACAGAGACAAACCAAAGGTAAGGTGTGAAATGTAATTATTAAGACAGCATAGCCAAGCAAATTGCATCAGAGAATTGGGACAGATCGATAGCAATATCTCAAGCAATTATATGGAGTGGTACTTAAACAACAAGTCAAGTGCAAGTGGGACCTGAGAATTGCAGAGATCAAAAGGAATGGCTAGTATTGGAGAAGATGGGACAATGAGAGGGCAATGAGTTGTAACATGAGATTTGAATACAAATGACTAACAGACTGCCCCCCACCCCCCCAAAAAAATCAAATATTAAATAAATGCATTTGACTTGGCATTTTGGTATCTGAAAAATAAAATGGGCACCATTAAAACATTTTACACTACTGTCAATAATACATCAAGGTCAGGAACAATTGAAGTTAACCTTTACCCAGAACTAATTCGGAGGTTTGATGGCAAACATGTTATAGTAATGGGTTATACCCCTTCATCTGATGTAAGATGTCAGTCAGCACTGACTGACTCAAATAAGACTAATGTAAGTTAAGTTTTTAATGTTCAATGCACTTCTCACTTTCCTCATTGTTCCAGATTTAAAAGGCATCTGGATGGGCATATAAATAGGAAGTGTTTAGAGGAATAGGGGCCAAATGCTGGTAATTGGGACTAGGTCAGATTGGGATGTCTGGTCACTACAGACAAGTTGGACGGTCTGTTTCGATGCTGTATGAATCTACTTTAATCTGTAAAATAATTGAATTGATTTAGATGTTATCTGATGAGTGCATAATGAAACTGCAAAGTGTTGTGTTCCCTCTCGAGAAGAAAACTTTGAAGAGTTCCCAGTGACCAACTCAAAGGATCACATGCAACATCCCCTCTAATTTTACTTGCCTCTGTATGCACTTCTGGCAGCAGCTACTGGACGTGGAAGCTATGCATCAGCACAATGACTGTCATGTGTGGAGCTCTCATTGCACTGCTTAGAGAGTTTGAGATCTTCACTCCCTTATGTGAGCAGAGTTAGCTGCAGCTGTGGGAGACACCTCTACTCAAGGATACTTGTCAGCCTGGCTGTGTGACAAAAAAAAAAATCCAAGGGTGCCATAGGAAAACCTTCAGTGCATCGATTGCTGAGGAATTGCTGCTAAGGAGTGAGTTTAAATAGCTCAAAACTAGATAAAAGTATCATTTCTAAAGAAGATGTAAATATTCGGATTTCAGTAAGGAGCATTGATCAAACTAAAATCGAGAGGATCAAAGTAAACTAGATAAATAAAGTAAGTGGAAGGAAAATAAATGAAAGTGAAGTAAAGTTGGTTAATAGTACTTTAAAATAAGTTTTTACTTATTCCAAAAGGAACAAACAGTCCTTAAAGTTATGGGATGGCAGGTCAGCTGGTTGACATGGAGTATTCATCTGTAGTATTTGCTATGTCATGGACATATCCATGTCCCAGACAAACACATATGCAGGAAGTGTCACTGGTTGCATAAGTTACAGCATCGGGTATCAGAGTTTCAGCAGTGGCTGGTGTCTCTGTTACGCATCCATGAGACAGAGGACTATTTGGAACTAGAGGGCATAGACTTAGGATGAGAGGGGAAAGATTTGAAAGGGACCTTTGGGGCAACGTTTTCACACAAAGGGTGGAGTGCACATGGAATAAGGTGCCAGAAGAAATGGTGGAGGCTGGTACAATTACAACATTTAAAAGGCATCTGGATGGCGATATGAATAGGAAGGCTTTACAGGGATTTGGGCCAAGTGCTGGCAAATGGGACTAGATTAGTTTAGGATATCTGGTCGGCATGGATGAGTTGGACCAAAGGATGTTTCCACGCTGTATATCTCTATGATTATGTCCAAGGAGGTTGTGACACCACAGGTTAGAAGCATTCAGGCAACAAGGAAATGGTGACCACAAGGCAAGAACAAGGCATGGAGTGCAGAAGACACAATTTTACTTGCTAATCACATTCCAATTGGGAAATGGGTGAGTGATATGGTTCCTCAGAAGAGTAAAGACAGAGCCAAATCAGTAGCACCACATATCTCAGCTGTATAGGGTAGGAAGCAGATGAATGGAAGGGCAATAGTGATAGGCATTTCTGTGGCAGTAAACATGTCTCCAGGATGATCTGTGGCCTCTCTGATGCCAGGGCCAAGAATGTCATGAAATGATGCAGGATATCCTTCTATAAAGGAGATCAACCAGAAGTTATGTCCCATTTATTAATGGCATCAGTACGAAGAGGCGTCAGGTCTGGAAGGCAGATTTCAGGCAGTTAGGAAGGAAATTAAGAAGCAGGGTCTCAAGAACAGCATTCTCAGGATCACTCCCAATGCCATGTGCTGGTAAGCATGACAACAGCAGATTGGTTGCTTGAACATGTGGCTGAAGAACTGTTTCAGGAAGGAGGAGACCAGATTTAAGGAATTGGGACCGGGCTTGAGGGTAGGTGGGACCAGTACAATCTGAATGGGTCACATATTAAGTGGGACTGGGACTGATACCTTTGCAGGGAGATTTACTAGTGGTATTGGGGCGTGTTTAAACTAGCTGAATGGCAACCTAAATTAAAAACAAGTTGGTAACAGGAAGTAGAAATGATGGTGGGAACACTAGAAGACAGGAGAACAAAGCCAAGCAAAGAGTATGATTCAAATGAAAAGATGTCAAAAAAACAAAGTTAAAGGCACCATACCTGAATAGGTGTAGCACTTGTAACAAGGTAGAGAATGTAAAGGCATAAATGGAGGTAAGTGGGTATGATTTAATTGCCATTACTGAATCAGGGCTGCATGGCAAATAGAACATTGAAGGATATTCAACTTTTAAGAAGTACAGACACTGAACAGGAGATGAAATTGTGTTGATAGTAGTGGATGCAATCAGTACATTTGTAAGAGAGGATCTCAGATTGGAAGATCCATGTGTGGAATATGTTTGGGTGGAGCTAAGAAATTGAAGGGGTAGCAAACATTGGTTGGAGTTATTGATAGATCATTAAATAGTACTGATAGTGTGGGGCATGCTATTAATGTGCAGATGGAGAAGCATTAGCATGGACAACATAGCAATCACAGGTGGCTTCAACCTGAAAATAGACTGAGCAAACCAAATGAGCAATAAAGCTATGGAGGACGAGTTTTCAGAATGTGTTAAGGATAGCATTTTAGAACAGCATGTTGAAGACCCAGCAAGAGTCAGAGATGTACAGCATGGAAACAGACCCTTCGGTCCAACTTGTCCATGCCGACCAGATATCCCAACCCAATCTAGCCCCACCTGCCAGCACCTGGCCCATATCCCTCCAAACCCTTCCTATTCATATACCCATTCAAATGCCTTTTGAATGTTGCAATTGTACCAGCCTTCACTACTTCCTCTGGCAGCTCATTCCATACACGTACCACCCTCTGCGTGAAAAAATTGATCCTTCAGTCTCTTTTATATCTTTCCCCTCTCACCCTAAACCTATGCCCTCGAGTTCTGGACTCCCCGACCCCAGGGAAAAGACTTTGTGTCTTCATCCGATCCATGCCCCTCATAATTTTGTAAATCTCTCAAAGGTCACCCCTCAGCCTCCGACGCTCCAGGGAAGCCGCCTCAGCCTGTTCAGCCTCTCCCTATAGCTCAAATCCTCCAATCCTGGCAACATCCTTGTAAATCTTTTCTGAACCCTTTCAAGTTTCACAACACCGTTCCAATAGGAGACCAGAACTGCACGCAATATTCCAACAGTGGCCTAACCAATGTCCTGTACAGCCGCAACATGACCTGTACTCAATACTCTGACCAATAAAAGAAAGCATAACAAACACCTTCTTCACTATCCTATCTACCTGCGACTCCATTTTCAAGGAGCTATGAACCTGCACTCCAAGGTCTCTTTGTACAGCAACATCCCTAGGACCTTACCATTAAGTGTAAAAGTCCTGCTAAGCTTTACTTTCCCAAAATGCAGCACCTCGCATTTATCTGAATTAAACTCCATCTGCCACTTCTCGGCCCTTTGGCCCATCTGATCAAGATCCTGTTGTAATCTGAGGTAACCTTTGTCGCTGTCCACTACACCTCCAATTTTGGTGTCATCTGCAAACTTACTAACTGTACCTCTTATGCTCGCATCCAAATCATTTATGAATGACAAGTAGTACAGGATGGGCTATTTTAGATCCATTATCTCATGAAAACAAGGCTAACTAATATGCCTGGTGTAGAAGAACCTTTCGGGATGACTGACATAAATCTGATTTTTACATTATGTTTGAAAGTGAGGTTGCTCATTCAGAACTTAGGGTGTTAAATTTGAATAAGGGAAATTATGAAGGTGTGAAGCTCAAATTGGCTGAGGTGGGTTCAGAAAATATATTACTGTATATAGGAATGTCTTTAAAGACCTATTGAGAGACTCAGGACAACTATACATTCCTTCAGGGTGCAAAGACCTAAAACGATCATTCAACCATGGCTGACAAAGGAAACCAAGTATAGAAGATTAAAAGTAAAGGCTTATAAAGTTATCAGAAATTGTACAAAATCTGATGAATGAGAGGTTTTAGAATACAAGAAAAGGGGATCAAGCAACTGAAAAGGAAAGAGAATAGAAGATGAACAGCAGCTAGCATAAAACATACAAACAGACTATAAGTGCTTTTATGGACACACAAATATGGAACATTTAGTGCAACTAATGTAGGTCCATTACAGGCAAAGTCAGGAGAATTTATAATGGGGAATAAATAAATGGTAGAAAAACTAAATTATTAACTTGGGCAGAATCTTATGGGGCCTAAATGATGTGGGTTACAATAAAATTTGTGGCAGAATCACTGGGAAGTCTGTCTCAATATTGCGAGCAACTTGATGCATCTTTTATGCACTCTCTGGACAGTTGGACAACTTTTCACTGGGCAGTGGTGTGTTGTTAATCAACTAGGATTGTAGCTTGCTACTGTACCACAGCATGCCTCATTACTGTTCAACTTCCTGACTTACCAAATGTCAGCAAGCAAACAAACGTGATGAGATTTGAGGTCAAAGTGGGAACATGACAAATTCAGTTTGCTGCCAGCTACAAGGGGCTCCTTTGTTGCTAAGCATCAAACAACATCTGGAGGTCCAGGATAAATACCCTCCTGCAGAGTTCATTTTTTGATTGCTGAGGGGGTACATGAGGGCCTATTCAGGACTTTATTGGATGAAGGCGCAGAGAGTCAAAGCTGGGTAAGCAAGCAGAGGTATGTGTAGAGATGGAGTCAGGGACAATGATGTGGGTGTGGGCAAGCTGAAAATGTATGGGATGTAGGTAGAACAACATTAGAGGGCATGGTAGGCTTGGGGAGGGAAAGCTATTGGAAGTGACCCAACCTGGGCATCATGAAGGTGAAAGGTCTGGGCTCAGAAGTAATTGGAGGCAAAGTTTGGGATGGGTGGAAATGGTCTCTTGGATTAGTAGGAAGTAAAAGCAAACATGATGACTAGGGGTACTTGGCAATCAGCTTAAGGCCCTTTCTGATGTATAATCGTATTAAATGGCAGAGCAGGCTTGAGAAGCTGAAAGTCTTACTCCTGTTCTTAACTTTTTCTTTAAAATTCATTTTTAAAGTTTGCTTTATTCAGTTCCAGTTGTTCTGTTTGGAACTGACTTCTTACCAACTCAAAGTGCTATTGGGATTAATCTTTTCTTTCTCAAGGTTCAAGTGAGTGCTCAGCAGCAGGTTCACTAGCTGGTTGTACATCAATAGGTAACCTCGAAATAAAACTATCTGCATAGTTTTGGTAACTAGAATGTCAGAAACTTATTACATATGTTGATAGATACATATATAGAGCTGATAAATTTATGCAATGTCATGGAGAGTATTACAACAGAAAGATGTATTGTTTTGTTCGACAGATTGAATCACAAGTAAACAACTACTCAATAAAAGCATTATCTAATTGCTCTTTGAACAGATAGACTCAGATTTCAAAACATACATTTATCTCATCTCTGCAGTAATAATTGCAATGATTCAAATTTGAAATGTCATTACATTGTACTCATGACAGCATCGACAAACAATTCTACTTATACTGTTGCACTCAACAGAATATCATTTTAAGAAGTGACCATTGTTTAAAAATTTGAAACAAAAATTTCAAATTGATAGCAATACAATAAAGGTGGTTATTGTTTGATAGGAATGTTATTTATCAGACATCACTTATCAGACCTAACAAGTTGATGAGTTGAAAAGAGTGGTCATACAGTATCTGTGGAGCAGGAGAGTCAATGTTTCAGGCATAAGCCCTTCACCAGGAATGTAGAGGCACAGGAGGCTGAGATAAATGGGAGGGGCTGGGGAAGGGAGGTAGATGGGAAAGTGAATGCAAATGGGAGTAACTGTAATAGGTCTGTGGGGAGGGCGGAGCGGATAGTTGGGAAGGAAGGAGAAGGAGAGGATTAGGCAAAATGGGAGGATATTTAATTGGGGAAGAGGAAACTATGATGCGATTAGACATGAGTTAGGAAGAATGGATTGGGAGCAATTGTTCCATGGTAAAGGCACTATAGATATGTGGAGACTGTTTAAGGAACAGTTGTTGCAAGTGATGAATAAATATGTCCCTCTGAGTCAGGCAAAAAGTGGTAAGATAAAGGTACCTTGGATGACGAGAGCAGTGGAGCTTCTCGTCAAAAGGAAGAAGGTAGCTTACATAAGGTGGAGGAAGCTAGGGTCAAGCTCAGCTCTAGAGGATTACAGGCAGGCGAGGAAGGAGCTCAAAAATGGTCTGAGGAGAGCCAGGAGGGGGCACAAGAAAGGCTTGGCAGAACGGATTAGGGAGAACACAAAGGAATTTTACAATTATGTGAGGAATAAGAGAATGGTCAAAGAAAGAGTAGGGCTGATCAGGGATAGCATAGGGAATTTGTGTGGGGAGTCTGAGGTGGTACGGGAAGCCCTAAATGAGTTTTTTACTTCTGTCTTTATGAAAGAAACAAACTTTGTAGTGAATGAAACCTTTGAAGAGCAGGTGTGCATGCTGAAATGGATAGAGATAGAGGAAACTGATGTGCTGAAAATTTTATCAAACATTAAGATTGACAAGTCGCCAGGCCCGGACCAGATTTGTCCTCGGCTGCTTTGGGAAATGAGAAATGCAATTGCTTCGCCACTTGCGAAGATCTTTGCATCCTCACTCTCCACTGGAGTTGTACCTGAGGACTGGAGAGAGGCAAATGTAATTCCTCTCTTCAAGAAAGGAAATAGGGAAATCCCCAGCAATTACAGACCAGTAAGTCTTACGTCTGTCGTCTGCAAGGTGTTAGAAAGGATTCGGAGGGATAGGATTTATGACATCTGGAAGAGCATGGCTTGATTAAATGCAGTCAACACGGCTTTGAGAGGGGCAGGTCATGCCTCACAAACCTTATCGAGTTCTTTGAGGGTGTGACTAGAAAAGTTGATGAGAGTCGAACTGTGGATGTGGTGTATGTGGACTTCAGCAAGGCATTTGATAAGGTTCCTCATGGTGGGCTCATTCAGAAGGTCAAGAGGAATGGGATACAGGGGAACCTAGCTGCTGGATACAGAATTGGCTGGCCAACAGAAGACAGCGAGTGGTAGTAGAAGGAAAATATTCTGCCTGGAAGTCTGTGGTGAGTCATGTTCCACAGGGCTCTGTCCTTGGGCCTCTACTGTTTGTAATTTTTATTAATGACGGATGAGGGGATTGAAGGATGGGTCAGCAAGTTTGCAGATGACACAAAGGTTGGAGGTGTCGTTGACAGTATAGAGGGCTGTTGTAGGCTGCAGCGGGACATTGACAGGATGCAGAGATGGGCTGAGAGGTGGCAGATAGAGTTCAACCTGGATAAATGAGAGATGATGCATTTTGGAAGGTCGAATTTGAAATCCGAGTACAGGATTAAGGATAGGATTCTTGGCAGTGTGGAGGAACAGAGGGATCTTGGTGTGCAGGTACATAGATCCCTTAAAATGGCCACCCAAGTGGACAGGGTTGCTAAGAAAGCATATGGTGTTTTGGCTTTCATTAACAGGGGGATTGAGTTTGAGTTTAAGAGTCGTGAGATCGTGTTGCAGCTCTATAAAACTTTAGTTAGACCGCACTTGGAATACTGCGTCCAGTTCTGGTCGCTCTATTATAGAAAAGATGTGGATGCTTTGGAGAGGGTTCAGAGGAGGTTTACCAGGAAACTGCCTGGACTGGAGGACTTATCTTATGAAGAGAGGTTGACTGAACTCGGACTTTTTTCATTGGAGTAAAGGGAGGAGAGGGGGCCTAATTGAGGTATACAAGATAATGAGGGGCATAGATAGAGTCGATAGTCAGAGCTATTTCCCAGGGCAGAAATGACTAACACGAGGGGTCATAGTTTTAAGCTGGTTGGAGTAAAGTATCGAGGGGATGTCAGAGGCAGGTTCTTTACACAGAGTTGAGAGAGCATGGAATGCGTTGCCAGCAGCAGTTGTGGAAGCAAGGTCACTTGGGACGTTTAAGAGACTACTGGACATGCATATGGTCACAGAAATTTGAGGGTGCATACATGAGAATCAGTGGTCGGCATAACGTCGTGGACTGAAGGGCCCGTTCTGTGCTGTACTGTTCTATGTAAGATAGACGGACAGGAAGGACAGGTTGAGAGGGCTGAATCTGGGATGAGGTGGGGGAGGGGTTTTGGAAATTAGTGAAGTCAATGTTGATGCCGTGTGAAGGGTCCTGGCATCAACATCGACTTCACTAATTTCCAAATCTCCCCTTCCTGCACCTCAACCCAGATTTAACCATCCACTCAGCATCATCTTGACCTGTACATCTTCCTTCCTCCTATCTCCTCCAACTTATCACAATTACCCCTCACTTGCATCAAGTTATTGCCTTCCCAGCTACCTACCCCCAACCCCCACTCCCCATTTATCTCTAAGCCCCCTTTCCCCGACAAATCGTGGACTCTCCTGCTCCTCGAATGCTATATGGCCTGCTGTGCTTTTTCCAGCACCACACGTTTTGACCGACTCTCCAGAGTCTGCATTTCTCACTTTCTCCTGGTTAGATGATATCCATTCTGCACATGTGGTTAGACAAGTTCATTTCGAAAGAGCTTCAAACGGAACTGATTTCGCCAATGATAAACAAACAGCCCCACACTTAATCACCTTTCCTACATTGAAAGGTTATCAAAGCCTAATTTGGGTTGAGGACACTGTCCTGAAATTGCAGCATGTTTCAGGACGGAAATAACTAACCTGCACCAACCTCACTTCTTTCTTACTGTTAGATATATTTCTAGCCAATGGCGATTTTACATTGATTTTAATTTTTCAATTTAAGCTGACATTTTTGGTCAAACGCTGATGTCTAGTCACTCTTGCCTGTGATACTCCATCCTTTTGTCTGTTTGGACAAAGGCTAAAATTAGATCTTGAGATGCAATCCAGAAAAAAACCCCTAAATTGTTGATCAGTGAGCATGTTATTGATGAGTGCAACTGGAGTAGTGTTGATAACACTATCACTCTGCTGATCATTGATGGGGTAGTAATTAGTCAGATTGGACTGGTCCTACTTTTTATGGTTATGACAAACAGATACAATTTTTTACTATCAGATATCTGCCAATGAATAAAACAAGCTTAACAGACATGATTTCTTCCAATCAAGGCAAGTTTCTCTCATCAATTTCCTTAATTTCAAAACCTCTCTCTACTTGGAGGTCAAATTCAGCTTCTCATGTCTCAACCTTGGTAACATGATAAATTTCCATTGCCCTCTCTCCAAGGTTAACATATTTCCGAAATTGGAACACTGTACCCCAGCTGACAGTAGAGTAATTTAGAAGTACATAATCAAAGGTAGGTTTAAAAACCTTGCCACTGGCGCACCTCAGTAGCTGGATGTTAATTTGACTGTTACCCACTAATCTGCATTCTAACTGCAACTAGCCCCAACACGTAGAAGTTGGTGCCTTGACAGAGATTTCAGCTGATGCTGTGAACAAGATGGGGATATCTAGGTGCCGCTAGTCCAAACTCTTGCTGGAATCCAAAATGCAGTCACAGAAACAACAGAAATGAGTGATCCTCTTCCTCAGAGACTGTGTTCAACACAGAGACCAGGCATTGCCAGCCCCATCCTAAACATCATCTTCCTCCCCAAAAAATAACAGGTTTTACATAGGAGTTAGAGTTTTTCTTCCTTACTGCATTCTTGCATTGAATCTTTCTACTAGTAGACCAGTCGCTAGACATTTTCCTACTCAAGGCAGTGAGGACTGCAGTTGCTGGAGATCAGAGTTGTGTGTGTGTTTCTGGAAAAACATAGCAGGTCTGGCAGCATTCAAGATGCAGGAAAATAGATGTTTCAGGCTGCAACCCTTTGTCAGGAACGATCTCAGTGAGTCCCTCTATCACTGTACTCCACAATATTTTCCTACTGAAAACAATTTTAAATATGGCCTCTGCTCAAGCTGCATTGTAAACTATCCTTTCCAATGGATTCTTAATACTTTCTGCATTTTGGAGGGTCTTGCCATTTTTTGTTTTTAAATTGGCATTTGTTCATGTTACACTGAGGGCTCATGCCTTCAAAAAGACATGCATTTCAGCAAGGAATTTAGTTTCTTACCTCCTCTGTCCACAATTTGTTCTTCAAGAGTTCTTCTTAGAAATTCTTTTAAAACTAAGTTTTTTCAACTTAGCCCTTCCACATTCAGCTGTGCATACAAACCTGCAGGTGCATCCTTATCAACTCTACTGGAATTATTTTGCCCCTTATTCTTCTTTCCAAAACATCATTTTACAATCTTCTGCATTAGTTTTTATCCTCCAATTTCACCCATGTTCTGAGACTGCCATCATCAGCTTCACTGTTTACATTTCCTAGTTATGTGTTAACTGTCATCTTTAAATGTATGCTCATGTCTAGGTCATAATATGTACAAGCAATAGGTTGAATATTTAGAATAGAGAACGTGACCATAATTATATTTCCTCTTGTCTGATAAGAACTATTCACTATCACTTTCTATCTTAGTCAATTTCATTTTCATGCTACCATTGCAGCTTTTATTCCTATGTTCTTTGACGTCACCAATAAATCCATCATATTCTGATCGCACTTGATCAGAAAGGTCTTATAGACATCAACTACACGCTCATTTCTCATTATTTCAGTGAAAATGTTCATCAGGTAGAATTTGACTTGAACAGAAAACACAAATAACCCACTCCAAAATATTCTGTTAAATCAAACTACTTGATTCAAAAGCACAACAAATACAATTAGGCAAGTAATTCAAACCACTTATTTTTTCTTTATTGGTGCTTGAACATGACATTGGATAACGTACCACTGAAGATTTATTTACATACACATGGTCTACAAAGTGTTTTCTTGTTTCAGATGAAAACTATTACACAGGGCTAGATGTACAAGCTGATGACCTTAAGTTAATTGTCACTTCGACCATTTAAAAAATCCAAACCTTACGACTGATCAACATACCAACCTAGATCAAATTAAGTGACCTCAGCTAAATTTTCTTGAAATAGAGACAAAGACTATTATAGGCAAAGTTTAAAGAGACACAAAATTCTGTAGAACTTAACTGGCTTTGAAAGTATTGAAAATACAAAACAAAAGTCACTATTAATTTACACTCCTTCATGTAATCCTGTAAATTTAACTACGACAGCAATGTCACTATGAAAATCGTGTTGCCCACAAAAGTTACACTGAAACTCTACATTCAGAGGAATCCTGCACAAATCAGATCTTCTAATATTTCCAGAGCTGAATCCCAAAACACTGCAATAGATATTGGTCACATGTTCCTCAAGTTGGTTTTATACGAGCTACAAGTACAATTGGACGTGTAGACATGTTGGCTCTGAAAGAAGGCGTTAAAGAGATTAAAACTGCAAAATCTTAAGTAATAGACCACTTAAGTAACAAAGTGTATCCTCAAAGAAAAAGCCAACCCTTATTTGCCTAGTATTTCTGGTGCCTGTATAACCAAACAAAAATAAACTGAAAATAAAGACCCATTATAAACAATGTCCACATTTGCACCAAATATGCAATTTGTATAGCTAAGTATAATTCACAAATAATGTTAGAACTTTTGCTGTATACTTACCTTCTTCTACCATCTACTATAGCTGAAATTTCCATGAGTTCTGAAAAGTAGACCTTTTGTTTGACGATGCAATTATTTTCCTGTAACCAGGTTTAAGATGAGAGTTATATTAAGCCATAATAATTCATCAAGATGGAAGACAACTGATACATTATTTATATTTGGATTTTTAAAAATCCACAATTTTTGAGCACTAAACCCAATGCTTCAAAGATATTAAAAGAGTTCGCAGACTGAAAATGCACTATTATATTCAAAAAATAATGGTTCAACTCTTGGGAATATTCCATATTTTTTGTATTTATGCTTAATTGACCAATATGCAAATACAATGCTTTCTCATTATTAGATTAGATCTTGAGGGAGCTACCAAAGCTATTCACCATCTCCATTCAGTCCCAAAAGTGAATCTGTAATTCTGTCCTGGAAGATCCTACCCTCAACAGCATTACATTTATTAATTTCTGAACAATAGTTATGGCTTTGTGGTCAACTGACCAACATCAAATAATAGCTGCTGTGATGTACACCAAAAACTGCATTCAAAATTGCTCAAGCCTTTTTCACTTTGGCACTTATACCTACATCCAGCCCAAAACAGAATTAAGGATGCTAAGGAAAATGTGAACAAGCCAATGTTTATCAATTCTACACATTTTTTCCCTCAACCAAAAAATTGAGGGAAGCTGCAATGAAATCAGCACGAGGCACAAGAATTTTGGGTGATGTGGAAAAATGTATAGTGAAACTCAGAAAACACTTCTAAATTTCAAAGTATGTAATATTGTGGAATATCCCAATGTATTTTTATAGACATCAGCAAGGGCAGTGGCTCTAAACTGGCTTGAGTTTCAGGATTCAGGAAAACTACATTATTTGCTTGCGATGCAGATTTCCTAAGTCAAAGTCAAGTTGCTCTGTCCTGCATTTCCTGTGGAAAGCATAAGGATCTCTAATAAAACTTAAAGGGAGCCCTGATTGAGGCTCTGAATTCTTAGAAGAACTGATTTAACAAAAATATCAAACAAAATTGTTATGTGCAATACTGTATCCTGATTCATTGTGGTAAAGTAATTTGAACAAATACTCCCCTAGAATTTATTATACCTTCAAAGATTCTCCTGCTCTAAAGACGACCTGTACTTAAGACTTTCTGCATTATAATGTGTAGGTGTAGAGATGTGTACATAACATACACTTCAAAACTCACTTGTCCTCACAGCCCTTGTAACAAAAATTCATCAAAATCAGTTTTCCCCATATGGAAGAAATTATGGCTTAATATACTAAATTTAATAGACTAGAATACAATTCCAACACTCAAAAGCAACAATTGGTTTAAGATTACATCAGCAGGATCTCATCAGAACAGTTGCCCAATTTTGTTTAATGTTTTCACAACATCAGGTGGATTTGCTCAAGACACTAATAACTTTAAAATAAGTTTCATGCATTTTTCCAGAAATTACTGAACTTTTTAAAAACTGCAGATGTTAAAAGGCTATTTCTGTTTAGAACTTGAACGGGAGCCTGAATGAGAGGATCCAGAAGACGACCCACTGCGCCTGCAAAAGACAAAAATAATCAACAAGGTGGGCAAAACTGAATTTTGGGAAATTGCAGTTACATCTTTTAAGTAACCCTTCTAAATTAAAATACCAAAAGTAAACACTGCATCTCATCTAAAGCCCACAATCTGTGTGAAGCGTCCTCCAACATTTTAATTCCAATAATCTCATTTAAAAATGAATGTTTGTTAACAGATGGTTTCTGCAGAGATGTTTAACTATCAATCCTGTATACTAATCTTATTCTACAGAAGCCCAAACCTTTCTGCAGACCAAGATCTTGAGTCAGAACGTCTAGTTTTTTTGCGGCCACTTGAGGATGATGACCTGGAACGGCTTCTTTTTTTGCCTCTTTCAGAGGATGATGATGATGGAGAACTTGAGCGAGATCTCTTCCTTGGAGATGAAGATCCCCGGCGTGATCTAGAGCTAGATTTTGATTGATTGGGATAAAGTTAGATTTATGTCAACTATTACACCAACAGATTCAAGGTTACATTTGACTGTTTTAGGTGGTTTAATTTTAAACTGGATCTTTCAGTGCAAGGGAAGCACAACTGCACAAGGATTTCTTAACAAGTAGACTTCATTTAGAGACCTGCAGTAATAAAAGCCAAATATTACAGATTTTTATTAAAGTGTCCCAAATGAAACGTTGGCTGCTCAAAAGTGTATTTACTGGCACGACAACTGTGACTAATTAAGTTATTACTGCATCAACTTTCATTAACATAACAGGTGTAATCAGTTTAGGTAGGAGGTGGGGATAGGATAGGCACATACTCAAAAAGCATTTTCTAATCTAGAGATGCCCAACTTATTTCCCTTCACAATCCTGCACCTAAAATAGAACACATTTACTAATTTGCACTTAATGTTTTTCTTTTTCCATTTGCCACTTTTTCTTGGTAATTTTATAAATTTAGGAGGCCTACTTTCAGCACTAGTGCCTCACTTCAGGAATAGCCAAGACCTGCACATGTCAACATCCATGACAACTTATTAATGGGAACCTTTTAATTCTGAGCTTTTACAGTGCACATCTACATTGCTTATGGGGGCAAATATTGCTTATGAGCAATCCTCTTCCACAAAACTTTAACATATAAACTTAAAATACATATAATTCTCATTGTATTAAGTCTTTTGATATAGCAGATTGACATGGCAAGTGACAAGCAGGAGCAGTCTGCCAGCAACTAAGAATAAAGGTTTGGGTATTTAGCATTATTTTAATTTAAAAAATCACTTTTACTGACAATGAATACAAAAACTGAATTGAAATGTTACTCAAGTAGATACAGTACTGAATTAGACACTGCATAAAGCCCAGCAAAAACATCTATCCGATTCAAGTAATCGGGGAAACAACATTACATTAGGTTGAGCTTACAGTATCTATTGCATTACATGCGTTTCTGAATGAAATAACTTTCCCATAATTCTTCAGCCTTTTAAAATAAAAAGAAATACCCAAAAGTACATTTTAAAGAATGTATTTTAAGAACAAGGGAGTACAGTTTGATTTAAAAACTAAACAGCACCATTCCGGTGTAAAGGTATTTGACACAAAATATCAACTGCTTCTTTCTCCACTTGTTTATAACAGATCAAGACTAAATTATACAATATAAAGAATCTATAATCATTGTTCATAATTTGACGACAGACTAATTACTGACTTTCAAGCACTAAAGTTTAAAATGCATTTTGGACAGACATCCAATAAAGCTCCCAAGTTCATTTTCTCATCATTATGGGAGAAATCACCACAGGTTTTTCTAGAAAAGTCCTATTTGATTGTAAATGTAGATAAATAGATAAGAAAATTTGCTAGCTTTCTTTTAAACCGGAATGGTGTAGTATGGACACTACACAAAAGAAATCTTGCCAGATTTTACTCTTGGGACATTGCAGTATGCTACAAGGGACTCAAACGCAAGGAGTTGACTATTTTTCATTATGTTCTTCAGATTCTGTTTCAATGAGCCTTTTTTCTGCACTGTTCAGTTGATGACCAGTGCCAGCTGGATCATTTTGTTTGAGTTTGCCTGCCTTCAGCAGGGACTTGATCAGCTCTTCTGTCAATCATTTATTGGTCAAAAGATGCTGCTTAGATCTAACAATAAATCATCCTCTGAAGACTGTTTTCAGAACTGCACAGGCACCAAGTCCAGAAAACAAAAATAGCACATTAGCCTTCTTCTACATCATTAAGTATGTGTCCACTCAATTGTATTGAGGGTCACAAGCTGTACTCGAACTAGGGTTTTGGGAGACTACTCAAAGTCTCTTGACAGCAGGACATTTGAGTAAATGTATCATTAATCTTTATGATCCCTCTTATATATAGATAATATTTTCCAGTTTGGAAGTACTAAAATTTGTAACAGTTTGACAAGCCAGAAAAATGAAAAGATCAAGAAGTTAAGGGGTATTAAACTCAAACTACACAGAAGGCCTATTATGATATCCTGGCAACTTGGATAAGGTGCTAGAAAGTTATTTGAAGTCATTGATTAGTGGGTACTTTGCCACTTTTTGTAGCATAAAATGAATTTAGTGGATACTATTTCCCAGATGCAAGGTCTTCATCTTAATCTGTACAGGTAGCTTCACTGACTCTCGAGGTCCTCACTGATTGGACACAGTCCTGGCCATTGCCTGAAACTATTGCTGGTCCCATTTGAACAAAGGGTTTGGTTTCTATTGCAGGACCCTTTTAAACCACCTAAACTCTAGAATGTTTCCATTCCAATGCTGCCTGGGAGCGAGAGTCATTTGCTGAATTTGGAAAATCTCATTACTGCCAGTTGGAACTTCCAGCAGTATCATACATTAGACCACTGCACTCCCAGCCCCATATCAACAGTAAAACATGGAGCTTGGGATATACAAACCAAAAAGTACATAATTCCTCTTCTGCGCTAATGATATGAATTTCCACTCTTCACACACTTACGATGCTCCTCTTTTGGCATAATTTATTCTTCATGATGCTGTTGTTTGCAGTGAACATTATTCCAGCATAAACCCACAACATCTTCCAACTCTCTTCGTCATCTATCCAAGCATGTTTAAATCTTCAACTCTTATTAAATCCAGTCTGTATTTTCTTCTGCCCCTCCACATCCTGCCATAACATCCACTACTTCAATCAGAAGCTCAACCCAGCCCAATTTCTCTCACCCTGATTAGTTGTTCCTGAGACACAGACTTTTCTTTGAAACTCCTGGAGGGGAATGTTCAAATCAAGTATTGTTTTGCACTTGTTGCTAACCTTGTTGACACCCAAAGGCATTGGACTGCATATTCAGAAAAGTTTGTCAATGGCCAAAAAACCCTCCTATCTAAAACAAGCATATGGTTTGCATTCCTCGCAGTCTGTGCAAACAGGCATCATACTACATCTAAGAAGTTCAAAAACAAATAGACACAAGTGGATGAAATTCACGTCTCAAGTTCTTGCCAAATAGACCAGATTTTAAACACTGAACCAACAAACATTAAAGGAGAGGCCACCCACAAAAAAAAATTAGAAGTTACATGTGAGGAGGAACAGAAGTGCTCCTCTTGGCTTTTCGAAAAAATTGCTGCCAGCTCAGCCTCTTTCCCCATCCTTAAGACCTAACTTAGGTCAGCTAGACCATTTGGCACATGTAACTTAACACTTCAAATGAACAGAAACTGATATGGGCAAGAGAATAGAAAGATCTGGAAAGGAATTAGAGATTCAGATGAGTACTTTTTCTTTTGCTATAAATTCAAAATAATGTCTCATAGTCCCTCCAGTCAAAGAATATGCTAATGTGTCAAATAACAGTCTATCAGGGACCAATGTTGGAACAAAGAAAATTGCATAATACATCAAAAGATATGGTCAGACTAATGTTCAGATTTAAGCTATAACAAAGGATCGTCACATCTTGTATTGCACACTGTGATAAACTCTCTAAGCAATGTAATTTTCTACTGGCTGAAGCGGTTTCATTTTAATTTTGTAGCTTTTAAAAGTTCTGCCAAATATGACATCCTTAAAACACTGAACATAAGATATTTTCAAATTGCAAAGGATTTTTTGAAAATATTCCATATTTGCTTCCAACAAATTAAAATGCACAATCTGGAATGGACCACAACAGTTTTAAGTTTTCATTTTGCTAATATGATTGAATGCTCCTTAGGTCAGATATTGCTGTGATGATACTATACCTTTAAGAGATGTATTTTGTGTTTTGTAAAAAAAAAAAGCAATGAAGAAAGGTTGAGACGGAGGTTGCAAGCAGTCTGCTTAAAGCCAACAGAAAATTTGAAATTTCTTAACTAGTCATGATTACATACAAAGCTCAGCACGGTTATGGACCAGACCAAACCCCCTCAAGATATATTAAAAAGATAACTTAGACCCTAACTTTTGTTTAAAGTATAAAACTAAAACAATAGAGTAAATAGAATAAACAGTTAGAGAAACGTTGGCAATTGTTTTTTTTAAAACAAGGTTGGGACAATAGAAACAACCTGAATGGGTGAGGTCAGCTCCCAAAGAACCAGGATATTTAGTTTTAGCTTTCTGCAGTTGCTAGGGTCTTGAAGCTAGATGTAGAAACTCTTATTCCTCTTTGCTACAGCTAAAATCTGGGGCTTTCGTCTTGTTGCTAGAAATGCATGAGAGATCATTTGTTTTACTGAATTTGCCTTTGCCAATGGTGTGTTTATGGGGTGTTAATATATTGGAAGAGTATTAGTAGTTAATATAGCGATTATTTTAAGCTTTTCAATAAAGTTACAGCCATGCTAATTTTTAAAAGTTGTTCATTTTTGTACTATAGTTAAAATACAAGGTATTTTTTTCCTTAATGTCAAGCAGTTTGACGAATCGAATTGCATCTGAAAGGCAATTCTTTACACTTATCTTCAAAATAAAAGTTGGGTTTACTATCTTAATATATTTTGAGGGGGTTTGGTCTGGTCCAAAAGACTGCAGAGTATTGTATGTAATCATGACTTGTCAAAACATGTTTTCTTTCTTGATTTGATACAGTTTTGTCTAGGTCCAATGATACATACACAGTTCAAATTAGCTTGATCTCCTTTGATTGAGAACATTCCAACGCATAAAAGAACATTCCAAGGCACAAACCAAAAAAAAATCCACATCACATTTAACGAAAGAAAATGTGCAAAATAGAGCAATACAACCTATAATGTTTGGAAACAGGCAGTTTCTAAATATATGTTAACTGCTTTGCCAAATATTCAAAAACTAAACTGATCCAGATTTAAAATGTACAAAACTAGATGTCACTTAAAAATATTGCTTCTACATTTAAAAGTCTTTCAATATAATAAGACAAAAGTTCTTTGTGTTAAGAGAGAAACTGCATTCCTAGTATCACTCTTAAGAATCTCCATGTTCTGATAACAATTTATTAATGTTGGAAGGGTTGGAATGATGCTCAGAAATTCAGAAAGACATGACATATTTAGTAATTAGTTGGTAGTTTATCCACTATTGGAAATGAAACAAATTCAGGTCCACTTTAATGAATGAGAGACCAATCTGAAATAGTCTCATGCACGATTATGTGATAACTAATTGGACTCAAAAGATGGCCACATCTATTCTGATTTACTTCCGAGAAAATATGGCATCGATAAACAAAAGGAAATGCTGAGGAAGCCCCTTGCTTGACAAACTACAAAACTGTGGAACACTGGCCAAAGATAAACTGGCCATGAAGCCAAGTAATGACGGAACATAACGCAACATCAGAGAAAGATAGTCTATGATCGCAAAGCCTTCCAAAATTTTGGATACATACAATTAATTGTTTATTCATTATTCATTGTTTCTTTAAAGGCAAGAGATCTTTTTTTTGAACATTAAAAAGATAGACTGATTTTTTTGAAATACTGAAATCGTTTGGAAACTTAGACGATTAGATATAATGTCCATAGTCTCTAACATGTAGAAGACTGAGGCTTACAATCAGAGTGCTAGAATATAAAAAGGGGAGAAATGTCAATACCTATACAAAGTTCTGGTCAAACTGCAAATGAAATACTATTCTATTCACCATACCTTAGAGCAAGGATATAGTGGACTTGAAAGGAGTGCAGCACAGATTCAACAAAATACAACCAGGAATCCAAAGCTTTAAATAACAAACAAGATTGCTTGAACTGGACTTGTAATTCTTGGAATATTAGATTAGATTACTTACAGTGTGGAAACAGGCCCTTCGGCCCAACAAGTCCATACCGACCCGCCGAAGCGCAACCCACCCATACCCCTACATTTACCCCTTACCTAGCACTACGGGCAATTAGCATGGCCAATTCACCTGACCTGCACATCTTTGGACTGTGGGAGGAAACCGGAGCACCTGGAGGAAACCCACGCAGACACGGGGAGAACGTGCAAACTCCACAGTCAGTCGCCTGAGACGGGAATTGAACCCGGATCTCTGGTGCTGTGAGGCAGCAGTGCTCACCACTGTGCCACCGTGCCGCCCATAAAATATAAAAAGGTTAAGCAGTAATTTGATGGAGGCTTTTAGAATTTTGAAAGGAACTGATAGGGGAGATACAAAGAAACCTTTACAGATGATCCCGTTGAATAGCAGGACAGAGTCAGAGACTGAATGACCTAGTGCTCCTATGCTGTTCTATAATGTATATGAAAGGTTTAAACCTATCTTCAGTTACCATTTACAAACTCTAATTATACTATATACTATAATTACACCAGATATCAAGCAAATTTGACTGCTAAAATTTCTTGACAAATGTACTTGCAATTTTATTAATACTTCTATAAAAGCAAAATGTACTCAATGCACAGAGTAGGCTTGGCCCTATTATATATTAATTATTGACTGGAACATGATATTGTCTTACTACACAGATATTGAGATGCTTATACTTAATTGAAGGTCAGTTTTTCAGACTTCAGTTATCTATTAAATCTATGAAAAAATAATAATGAGACATTCAAATGATGTGGGTCACTGTAAGATTTCATTTCATAACACTTTGCTAACGAGCAACAAGATTAAAAAACCTTTCCCATTGATGTTGATGGTTATCTACTGTTAGCATGCATTACTGCCAAATGTTAAATATTAAAAGGAGTTAAGTTAAAGAAAATTAATTGCACCCCAATCGTTCAACAATCATATAATGGCTTCTTTGACATGGTTATAGCAACATAATGATTAGAATTGAGGAGATTCAATGTATTTATGTAAAGAGATTCTTATGTAAAGAATTTGGTTACAATTTCTTTTCATCATGCTCAAACTGTGGTACAGTATTGGAGGTACCTGTTGTTCTGGTAACTTTCCCAAAAAATGATTCTTAGCCAATATCAACATGGAGTTTGCTGTCAGAGGAGAAATACATCACACAGCACAATACACACAGCCGAAAAACCCACACATTTAAACAGGGGTTAATACATACTATTTAGAAATACTATCTCATTTCCTCACTCCAAAGATTAATTTTAGTAAACCTACTGCCATCCCAGTCAAGATCAAATGTTACTAGGACATGGATCAAACAACGGTCCATCAGTGTAAAGTGTTGTTTCATATATCTATTAAGTGTATGCTAAACCTGTCCAGTGCAGATAATTAGTGACTGCAGACAATAAACATAATGAAGTCATTATTTCAAGCGTGCACTCGCCAGATCACAATTTTGTATGAAAGCAAGAGGGCCAAAAAAATTACACATGGGCAAGTGAAGCAGCAGAGATTTTAATCCCAAAGTGTAACTGGGCTGGAAGTATGGTTGCAGGCAGGAAACTAAAATAGTTAAATAACTGACCCTTTGTGTGTAAAATATCCTTTCAGGCTGATGCAAATCCAGTAATGAAGTCAACTGTGTCACTACTTGAATGGCAATATTGGTGGAATGAAAATGTCAATATCAAAAGGAGTTTAGATGTCCTTTTCCCTTGAAGCACTTTTTAAACTCTCCAAGGAGGAGAGAATGTTACCCCATTCACCTTGACTTCGACCGGGGTGATCTAGATTGACCTCTGGAGCTGGAACGTGACCTCGATCTGGAAGTGGTAGAACTTCTGGTCCTGGACCTGCAATAAAATGGCAAATATTTTCCAATACCAAATTTAAATATAAGTTGCATAAAACTTGAAACTAGAAGAGACTCTTCAATTTCACAGACAACTAACTACCACCCACAAAAGAAATCAAAATTTACCCAATAATCAAACTGAGAAAATACAAATTAAATGATGGATTTTCCTAGGGGAAATAATCAAAATCATAACCATAATCAAAATCCAGACAAATCAAACTCTCAAATTCTTCACTTAACGTTTATAAAAAGAGCAAATGCATTTTTAAAATTAGTACATAGTGAATAGAGTCAGCTTTTTAAAAAGAGAGTAACACCAAAAATAGCTATCAAACATGAAATTAACATCCATCTGATATGTCTATACAATATAAAAACTCCAGAATGGCTTTTAAAGTAATGTATTTTCAATGCAACACCTCATTCTACTTCCTGTAAACAGGAATGATAGTTAAAATTAAATTAAAACTGTTTGATTTTCAAAGAAAAAACAGAAATGCAGTAATCTGTTCACTAATATGGGAAGAGCTATACTCAATGAGACTGTTGCTTTGTGGGTTTAGAAAAATAAGAAACAGGCAGCATTGGTTTTAATTTCTCACCCATTATTATTTTCACCAACGTACATTAGCTGCCATACAAGTTATTTCTGGATTTAAGTTTTAACAAAATTACTTAAAATTACTGTTAAAATTGTCAGTCTCATGGTCATTTAATACAGTTAAACTTCACTTAATTATATATTTTTCTCGATAAATTTGTGGCTAGCTTTATCTTAAATTTTCAAAACCACCGAATTTCAAATATTACAGTAAATTCTTAGTCTTGACTATTGTAAATCAGATTGCAAAATTATTAGAATTACTTATTATCATTTATATAAATAACTTGACAGAACATGGGATAAAGGAAAATTTGAACCAAAATAGGAAGCCATCACAATAATTAAGAACAATATTATTCATTCAAAAGGATTGGGAACATTTTCAACTAACCTAACCTCTAAAAAAATGCAGTTTACATCTGGGAACAAAGAGCCAAAGGATACCAGTTGATGAATGGAATTATCAGAAAGTAATATTTGAAAGATTGGCAAATTAGTTAGTCGGTTCCATTAATAATAGAAAAAAAAGACTATTGTTGTTGTATCATAAAAGTGTTTGTTCAATACTATTGCACATAGTATATTTCTCTGACCGCCAGTTAATGTGAGGATTATTAGCCATGAGAAAACACAGGGAATCAAAGATGATTTGACAATCAAAAGAAAATTACACTTGCGCTCCATAAAAGTGAGGATTCAAATTCAATCTTTCAGATTATGAAAAAGATTAGTATCATTAATCCAATCAAGTTGGCTCAAAAAAGAAAAGGGTGTGTAAAGGAAACAAAGGATAAGATAAAAAGGGAAGGCTAATAAAGGGAATATAAATATATGTGAAACTGAGTCTCATTTGCTCACTTTAACATTCTTAATTATACACAGGTGCTTGATAAAATATGAAGTGGAAGTCTTCCTTCTATAAGTATCTGAAGAGAAAAATGATTGAAGAATATGACAAAGCAGGTAATTGAGACTGCAAACATATCAGAGAGGACTAATTCTTAGAGTATCCTGACAACCCCAAATTAAATCTCAGAACTTTGGAAACAAATACATGTTTCAGTATCTAAAGACAACAAAATGGAAGCATTATGATTAAAGCTCTAGTTTTTGATCTTATGTTAACTGTAGAATACATTAGATATTATACTAATTTAGATGATTAGTAGAAGTAATCTAAAAGTCATCTCCTAAAGGAAGGAATGTAACTTCAGATGCAACACGACTCAAAACTTCATATCACATGAACAAACATTTAAAAGAAAGAAGTTAAACTGATACTGACATTTTGCCCGGTGTCACCCTTGACCTGTACCCGTTTACCTGGACCTTGAACTGGAATGAGCAGTGGAAGATGAAGAAGATCGAGATGAATGTGACTTGGAGCGACTCCTGCTTTTGGGAGGCTTCTTTTCATCTTCACTTGCATCGAGATTATACTTTGAGAGATCACCATCCTCCTCATCATCATCATCCTGAAAAGTACCATATAGTTATACATAGTGCATGAAATTGGATGCTCTTCACTTAATTTAACAAGTTACAATAAATAACATGTTCAAAGCAGTAGCTTTTTGTGATAGGTTGGCCTGCTCAAACAAAACAGCTCTGTGGGCAAACTACTTTCTAAACGGTGAGAAAATTCATAAAGCCAAAGTACAAAGGGATCTGAGAGTGCTAGTCGAGGATTCTCTAAAGGTAAATATGCAGGTTGAGTCCGTGATTAAGAAAGTGAATGCAATGTTGTCATTTATCCAAAGAGGGTTGGAATATAAAAGCACCGTTGTGTTACTGAGACTTTATAAAGCTCTGGTTAGGCCCCATTTGGAGTACTGTGTCCAGCTTTGGTCTCCACACCTCAGGAAGGACATACTGGCACTGGAGCGTGTCCAGCGGAGATTTACATGGATGATCCCTGGAATGGTAGGTCTAACATAAGAGGAACGGCTGAGGATCCTGGGATTGTATTCATTGGAGTTTAGAAGATTAAGGGGAGATCCAAAAGAAACTTACAAGTTAATACATGGCTTGGATGCTAGGAAATTGTTTCCGTTAGGCGAGGAGACTAGGACCCGTGGACACAGCCTTAGAATTAGAGGGGGTAAATTCAGAACAGAAATGCAGAGACATTTCTTCAGCCAGAGAGTGGTGGGCCTGTGGAATTCATTGCCGCAGAGTGCAGTGGAGGCCGGGACGCTAAATGTCTTCAAGGCAGAGATTGATAAATTCTTGATGTCACAAGGAATTAAGGGCTACGGGGAGAATGCGAGTAAGTGGAGTTGAAATGCCCATCAGCCATGATCGAATGGCGGAGTGGACTCGATGGGCTGAACGGCCTTACTTCCATTCCTATGTCTTATGGCCTTAAACTGGTCTGGACAGACTTCATGGCCGGTCAATAGTTATGACTCAGTTTAAAGGAGTCAGCTTTCCTTGATTTAATCTAAATGGAAACCCTAACTGATTCACAGCTGGCTGGCTTCAGGAAAAAACAAAAACAAACACAAATTAGGTTGAAACAACTATTATTTTAAAAGGAACAATTGCAATTTGACAAATTAATAATGCTATTTCTGGTTCTGTGAATTGCATGTTGTCTTCTTGATGTTCACTGCTTTGAAGTTCAAAAACGATCAAAGTAGATCCTTGACATAAGAAAGCTCTCAATGATAAGAGAATGTATCTTTCACATTATGTCCCTCTTCTCTTGCTGACCACATGGTCAGATGCATCTTTTTGACTGGTGAAGTTACTATGGCTTTTAAAAGTGTATTTTGCCTTTTTGCTTTTTAAAAAAGAGCTTATAAAAGGGAGAGGTGCCAAGCAGTGTTCACAAACCCATTAGAGTTAACAGTTTGTGAAGTCGTGCTTTTTCTTAAAAAGGAACAATAGAAGCAGCCTGAATGGGTAGGGCAAGCTCCCACTCAACCAGGATTGAGTTTTCATTTTCAGTAGTAGCAATTGCTGGATCTTAAAAGCTGGGTGGAAGCTGCAGAACATCCCTTCCGGCTACTTTCTCCTTCGAGTTTTCTTGACTTTTCCTCCTCCTGGAGCACAGATTTGCCTATAAGAATCTATTTTTTTGAACTTGCCTTTAGCTAAGGGTATGTTTATGAGATATATTGGAATAATACTGTTGTGTAGTAAAATAATCTATTATTCTGTTATGTTTTCAAAGAGTTAAATTATTCCAATTTCATGCTTTTTGTTGTATTTTAACTAAAGTGTATGAATAAACTGTTTTGCTTCAAATCTGCTAGTATGACCAATCAAAATGCATCTGAAATGTAACAACTGGCGCTTGCCATTAGAAAAGGAAAAAAGGTAGAGTCTAGCCTATCTAAATATATTGAGAAGGGTTTAGTCTAGTTTATAAACAGACTGCTCCAACAATCAATGCAGCAGTAGTTAGGAAGGTGAAATTAGTGTTACTCTAATTTCGTGCAGTGGTTTTATCTTTCATTGTGCTGCAGGTGCAATTTAAAATTATAGTTTATTTCCAGAAAGTGCCTTCAATAAATTTCTGAAGAAAAAATGTAATTCAGAAATGACAAAATAATTGATTAGCTTTGATTGAAAATGAAAACATGCACATTTTATAGCATCTCTTACACTCAGGAACCTTTAATGCACTAGTGATTAATGAATTACTTTTGTTGACGTACAGCAAGTCTTCTGCTGTTGAAATATAGATTTCGGTCTTGCCACGTGTCTGAGAAATCACTCATTTATTTCAAAAACTTTGGTTTTACGTATGCAACAACTTTTACTTATGTTGAGCTTTCACTGTGGCAAAATGCTCCAAGGTGTTTTAAAATAAAAATATTTGATGAATTATTGAGATTATGAGGCACATATTCAGTTACTACATAGTCAGTCGTATTACATATTTCTCAAGTACTCAGTACAGTTTAGTAGAACAGCTTGACATTTTTTTTTAAAAATCTTATGAGCAGTTAAGCTTACAACTAATTCAAGACTACCGTTCATTATTGCGTGTGCTCAAATTCATTAGCTGGTTAATAAGCCTGTCTGGCAGTTAAAAGTCAAAATAACTAATTTCTAGTTTTTGAAATAAATGGATAGTTTAGTTCAAAACAATTACGAAACCTAAATTTAACTAAATAATGTCCAGTTTCCAGGTAACATAACCTTCATGCTCAAATATGCAAATTGGGAAAATAAATCCATGACGACTGAAGTGTTTATTTTACTGACTTAAGTCTAGTATCGAGTGAAACATGTGCTACGAATGACAATAACATTATGTTTGATTCCGGAACTCCCTGCAGAATGTCCAGAAACTAGTCAAGTCTAGGTCATTAGAATTGTGAGCTAACTTACAGCAGTGATCTCAGGCAGTAAATCTGAAAGCTATAGAGTGAAACCACAGAAACATTTTGTTTGCAGCTGTAACAAAAACTCAACTGTCATTGTATGGAGATGCCAAGTGAAAAAGGACCTCTTGTAAAGCAAGATTTATTTCACAAAGTCAAAAGGATAGCATGTGCTCAGTCATGGACAGTAGCCTTTTCTAAAAAAATAGGGTTTACTTTATGAACAAAATACTCTCAACTAAAATCTTTTAATAGAGTATAATCCCAAATACTAAGTCTATAATATTTTTTTTTTCCGAGGGGACACTTTGTTTCCATTGAGTTGCACTTGAATTGTCAAATTCCCACAGTGAGACATGAACTCATTCACTGGATGATTAGCCCAAACCAATGGATCAGTGGTGTAGCAACATTGCTTGAAAAGGAGCCAATGTAGATTAGTAAATACAGGGCATGGGATGTTCAGTGAAAGGAATTTGCAGTGAATTAAGACATGGGCACTTTGGGGTATCCTCACTGTATGGAGGGTAGAATGTGGGAGAAAAGTCAGTTATGTATTGGAATTGTAGAGTTAGAGGCAGCAAAGGCAAGGATGAGAGTTTCAGCAGCATATGCAGTAAGGCAGACACAAAAGTTAAATGATCTGCATGGCCATAGTGATAGCACAAATGTGACACTAAGAATGTAAATTAATTGACTCAATTTGAGGTTACTGCCAGGAATAGGATGGAGTCAATATTTAGAGAACCGAATTTGGAGCAAGAACTGGCTTCAGTCTTTCCAATATCAAGCTGAAAGGAATTCATACTCATCCAACACTGGATATCAGATAAACAGAAAAAGGGCAAGTCGGTATCGAGGGAACATCAGCCAGCAGTTAAGGACTCAAAAGTCAGGGGTCATAGAGATGTACAGCACAGAAACAGACCTTTTGGTCCAACTCATCCATGCCGACCAGATAACCCAACCCAATCTAGTCCCACCTGCCAGCACCCGGGCCATATCCCTCCAAACCCTTCCTATTCATATACCCATCCAGATGCCTCTTAAATGTTGCAAATGTACCAGCCTCCACCACGTCCTCTGGGAGTTCATTCCATACACGTACCACCCTTTGTGTGAAAAAAGGAAAGCACGGTGGCACAGTGGTTAGCACTGCTCCCTCACAGCGCTAGAGACCCGGGTTCAATTCCCGTCTCAGGCGACTGACTGTGGAGTTTGCACGTTCTCCCAATATCTGCGTGGGTTTCCTCCGGGTGCTCCGGTTTCCTCCCACAGTCCAAAGATGTGCAGGTCAGGTGAATTGGCCATGCTAAATTACCCGTAGTGTTAGGTAAGGGGTAAATGTTGCGCTTCGGCGGGGCTGTGTGTACTTGATGGGCCGAAGGGCCTGTTTCCACACTAAGTAATCTAATCTAATCTAATCATACCAATGCCTTCTTCACTATCCTACTTACCTGCGACTCCACTTTCAAGGAGCTATGAACCTGCACTCCAAGGTCTCTTTGTTCAGCAACACTTCCTGCTAAGATTTGCTTTCACAAAATGCAGCACCTCGCATTTATGTAAATTAAACTCCACTGCCACTTCTCAGCCCATTGGGTCAAGATCCCATTGTAATCTGAGGTAAGCTCCTTCACTGTCCATTACACCTCCAATTTTGGTGTCATCTGCAAACTTACTAACTATACCTCTTATGCTCACAGCCAAATCATTTATATAAATGACGAAAAGTAGTGGACCCAGCACCGTCATTGTGGCATTCTGCTGGTGACAGGCCTCCAGACTGAAAACTAACCCTCCACCACCACCCCGTCTTCTACCTCTGAACCAGTCTGTATCCAAATGGCTAGTTCTCCCTGTATTGCATGAGATCTAACCTTGCTAACCAGTCTCCACACTTAAACTATCTAAACCCTGAAAACACTATGGCAGTCCCATTCGATGTTTGGCAAGTTAAAATCGCCTACCATAATCACCCTATTATTCTTACAGATAACAGAGATATCCTTACAAACCTGTTTCTCAATTTTACTAATAGAGGTCTATAATACAATCCCAATAAGGTGATCATCCCTTTCTTATTTCTCAGTTCAATGCAAATAACTTCTCAGTGTATTTCCAGCAATATCCTCCCTCAGAGCAGCTATAATGCTATCCCTTATCAAAAACGCCACTCCCCCTCCTCTCTTGCCTCCCTTTGTCTTTCCTGTAGCATTTGTATCCTGAAACATTAAGTTGCCAGTCCTGTCCATCCCTATAATTGCTATGATATCCCAGTCCCATGATCTTAACCATGCCCTGAGTTCATCTGCCTTCCCTGTTCGACCTCTTGCATTGAAATAAATGCAGCTTATTTTATCAGTCCTATCTTGTTCTGCTTTGTCCATGCCTGCCCTGACTGTTTGATTCATTTTTTTTTCTCAACTGCACCAGTCTCAGATTGATTTCTTTCCTCAGTATCTCCCTGGGTCCCACCCACCCACCTTACTAGTTTAAATCCTCCCGAGCAGCTCTAAGCAAATCTCCCTGCCAGTATATCTGTCCTTCTTGTACAGGTCACTCTACCCCAGAAGAGCTTCCAATGATCCAAAATGTGAATCTTTCTCCCATACACCAGCTCCTTAGCCATGCATTCATCTGCTCTAACTTCCTATTCCTACCCTCACTAGCTCACTGCCCCAGGAGTAATCCAGATATCCTACTCTCAAGGATGTCTTTTTTAAATTCCTGCCTAACTCTCTATATTCTCTATTCAGAATCTCATCCTTTTCCCTTCCTGGTGGTGAATGTAGAATTGAGTGCTATCAGCTTTTTTAATGAGGGGGGGGGAGCTTAGTGGTGTTATCATTGGACTATTAATCCAAAGATCCAGGTAATGTTCTGGGGGGGACTTTGATTCAAATCCCACCATGACAGACGGTGGAATTTGAATTCAAAAAACATCTAAAATTAAGAATCTAATGATGACCACGGATCTACTGTCGACTGTCAGCTAAAAACCCATTTTATTTTCTCACGACCTTTAGTAAGGGAAACTGGCATCCTCACCTGATCTGGCATACATGTGACTCCAGACCCACAGCAATGTGGCTGATCCTTAACTGTCCTCTGGTCAATAAGGGATGGAGAATAAATGCCCACATGCTGTGCATGAATAAAAAATAACTGTGAAAGCTTTACATTGTGCCTTTTGGATGATGTCACCAGGTGCAGCATGCACATGGGAAACAGGACGGGCCTGAAGTACAGACTTGGAAGATACCAGAGGCAAGGTTGCAGGTAAAGGAAGTGAAGCAATCGTAAAATGATTCTCTGGCTACACAGTTAGATAGACACTAATAAAAAAAATTAGGTGTAAGGTGCCCATTTTTGAATGCAAGCCCTATATAATACACATACTGCTATCCCTCATCTTTGCAATGCTAGAAAGAATCCACAGTGTGGAAGAGGCCATTCAGCAGCACCCCTCCAAAGAGAATCCCACCCAGACCTTACTCTATCTCTGTAACCCCACATTTATAATGGCTAATTCACCTAGACTGCACATCCCTGGACTCTATGGCCAATCCACCCAACAATATTCACAAGCAACCAATCATTTTAAAGAAACAGACTTGACAGCATGATACAGGAGATATGGAACAAAACCCATTGCCTTGGAATGAATCTGACAGATCAAACATTAAGCATCAAGGGCCATCAGAGTGAACATCAGAACAGCTTTGCTTAACGTAACTCCACTGCACGGACCCATATAGAAGCTGCTTAAGGAATAATGAACTTCGGAATACCACCAGCAAACAGATTTTAGATACACACTGGAGATAGTACACAATTTCTTTTCCCAATTTCATAACCTCCTTTTCACTACAACAATGATTTTATTACCTGATTAAAATACCGATTTACATCATACTTTCAAGGATAAACAAACAAACAAGCAAACAAACAGTCAGTAAGTCTCAGATTCTTTCCCCCTTAAGTCTTTTAATAAAAAGAGGTCAATAATGCGAGCGCAAGATTTTAAGTTGTAAAATTTAAATGCAACAGTGCCATTTTCACAAAAATACTTCAACACATTAAACACATGTTGTATACACAATTACAAAATATGTGCAATTATAAAAGGTTAAAAGTAGGACAAGAATGATACTCACATCAAGTTTGTACTTGGAGAGATCCCCATCCTCATCATCATCCTCATCATCTTTTTCGCTTTCAATTTCTTCTTGCAAGATGGTTTTGGGTCCAACTGGCTTTCCACGGAATTTCTTTTTCTTCCTTCCAAACTAGTTTATGAAAGTATACAGGTTTCTAAATGCTTCCATGTTGCCTTCAACTTGAATTTTGCAATACTTATAACTTGATTAATAAAAAGCAGTTTTGAAACTATGCAGTAAATGAAATTAGTCATTGATTGATTACAAGCACACTTACCATAGATCAATTAACTGTCCATAACAAAATACTAAATAATGCAAGTTTTATTTAGTCTTTAACTTCCAGTGTGCCTGGGACAGATCATGTGTACTGATCTTTTTATTTTATGGAAAAAAAATAAGTGTCTGTTGAACAATTTGAATTGTTTCTTTAAAGCTTTCCCAGTTTATCTAATGCCATACACATATGCAATTCAAGTTTTAACTTAAAAGCTTTAAAAAGCTTTTAAAATATAAAAGGCCTTTAAATTTAATGAGGATGGTAAAAAGCAGAGAAATGCAGACTTCAAGTGAAATTAGTAAAATAAAAAGGTCAGAGGTTTGAGACACCAGAGACAATACAGAAAGGAGATAAGAAGCTACCTGTTTATTCTGAGTAGATTATTGTTGTTATAAAGCAAAAACAAAAGAACTGATGGTATTGTTTTGGGTCTAAGCCAGCTTTAGGGAATAGTGACAAATCAATGGCAAATATATTTCCATTTTAAGCAAATTGGAAAAGTTACATCTGAGATGCTTCAATTTGTAATAGCTTTAGAATCAGCTATGATTTAATACCACTAGGTGCAAGCTTTTGCATTAATGCAGAAGTTCTCAAAGTTTTTTTTAAATAAGCCCTCCTTTGGAGACTTACAGCCCCAATTCTGTTAACCCA
This sequence comes from Chiloscyllium plagiosum, assembly GCF_037043375.1. Classification (NCBI taxonomy): domain Eukaryota; kingdom Metazoa; phylum Chordata; class Chondrichthyes; order Orectolobiformes; family Hemiscylliidae; genus Chiloscyllium; species Chiloscyllium plagiosum. The sequence goes on along the minus strand of NW_028270147.1, from coordinate 57,884,100 downwards.
AATAAGCTGAAAAAATTCAACTCCGTTGATTTTACAAACTCGGAGAAAAGAAACCGACATACTTTCAAATGGACAAAGTGCCTTCAGTTATGGAATTAAGAACCTCGAAGATCTCTTAGGGGCCTCTTATGTAATCAGATGGCATCAAAATGCTTTTCACCACAGTCAGCCTTTCATAGCTGGATGCGGTGCATTATAGGACATAGGAACTTAAAACACCAGAAGCCATTCAGCTTGCTGTCCCTCCACCGAATCCTTGAAAAGTCGTCCTGCTAACTTTCACATTCTCAGTTTCAGACTTACCCGTAAAATTCCACATCAAATACCTGCTCAAGTCCCATTTGAAATTTATGGAATCAACTGCAACCATATTAACAGGTACTACACTGTATTCTTTTACTAACAGAGTCAAAACAAATTTTCTTCATTTCGCCTCTAGATCTTTTGTTCATGATTTTCATCCCAAGATCTCTACGTTGGACCCCAATTTCCAGGAGTACATGCTCTCATCACCAACTACCCCACCCCATTCCACTGGCCTTACGAGGCCATCTTACTACCTTGTAATTTTGCATCAGTACCTGTGCGTTTCATTGAGATCAATTCCAATTTTTCAAATTTCATCTCTGGTGTAATCCTGGTAAACCTGCTGTGCATGCCAAGGCTTTTATACCTTTCCTTGAATGAGGTGCCCAGAAGTCTACACAATTCCTCAAATGATGTATAGGTAGTGGAGGATTCTGCGACAAGGGTAATCAGTTACAATCCATAAAAAAAAAAAAAGGTCTAATGGTTATTTCTAGAATTGGGAAGATCTGCTCTGTGGTAACCTACATAATTCACCTCAATTATTCAAGGCTGCACTAGTGGCTCTCATTTTTGACCAACATTCACCTGCGCCATTACACGGATACATCTTCCTTACTCCAACAGCTTGTGAATGTCAGTACAGTCCTTCTTGGAGGTCAAAGTTCCTGATACTTTAAATACAATTCTTCAAACTATCCAATACTTGATTGTTAAAATAAAAGCAGCTAATTGCAAGCAAGATTTTCCTTAGCTGGAGGTCAGACCTTGGTCTGAAAGCCACAATGTATGTAAACAAGCACACTGTGTTAACTAGCTTTATATTAGAGACATTTTAGGAAACAATTCTATTTTTCAAGTCTTACCTCATCATATTCATCATCAGATTCTTCACGTTCAATGTACTCAACATTTTCTCTTTCATTAAATCCACCTCCATATCCTATCAGGAATGAAATGATCACCATTTTAAAAATATTCTAATCAAATGTAGTTCAAGAATTAAGGTAACAAAAAGTGCATTCCAAATAGTGGAGTTAATTAGTAGATTCTGCACATCAAGTCTACATTTAGACAATGTAACTATAAAATCCCAGGTTATGAATCAAATATGCACAAAAACAAAATTATTCTAAATAAAATCATGTGACAATTACACAAGTTAGTCTGTAAATGAAGGTAAACCTTACTTACATGAACTTTCTCAAAAGAAGTGTTTAAGGTTATGAAGTATGGCTAATTTAAACATCCAAATTGCATTCACAACAATACATGCATGTGAATCTAATTATATCCATTAACATGTAATCAAAGGTATAGCTGCTACAAAACAAGCATGCTAACTAGCTCCAAATTGCTGGCACTAGATCACACACCAACACTTGACATTAGCACTCTATAAAATGTCCCGATTACAGAGAGGTTGAATCTAACACTCTTAGAAAAAAATGAGGCATCCCTTGGACCCAACTCAACCAGGCATCCCTAACACTACTGGCCATTTGAAGAAAATCTCAACTCCACTTGACAAACAAATAGCAGCAATAAAAGTAGGACAAAGACTAGGAACTCTGCAGAGAAGAACATGCCTCCTTACCCCGCAGTCTGTCCATCATCCACAAAGCACGAAAAGAGTGTGATGGAATACTCCCCTCTTGCTTGGATGTTTGAAGCTTCAACACCACAAGAAGCTTGACACTATCCAGGACAAAGCTATCTGCTTCAGTGGCACCACATCCACAAGTATCCACTCCCTTCACCACTGACATTTAATAACAATTGAGAGTACCATTAAGAAGATGCAGTGCAGAAATTCATCTGAGACAGAGAACATAAGCATCAGAGCCACAGGAACACCACCACCTGAATGTTCCCCTCCAAGTCACCTACCATGCTGAACTTAGAAATATATCATTCCTTCATCGTCGTTGGGTCAAAATCCTGGCATTCCCTCCCTAATGGTATTGTGGGTCTAACCATAGCACATGGAGTGTAGCGGTTCAAGAAAGCAGCACATTCTCAAGGGCAACTAAACACAGGCAATTAATGCTGGCCAGCCAGCAACACCCACATCCCACAAGAGAATAAAAAAGTGATCCATAATGCTGCCAATGATCCATATGTTCCAGCAGTGGTGGAGGGAGTGAATGGAGAGAGTGATGAATGGCATGCCAATCAAATAGGCTGTTTTCCTTGGATGGTGTTGTTAAGCTTTTTGAATCTTGTTGGAACTGTATCCATCCGAGCAAGTAGAAGGCTTTCTATCACACTTCTGATGTGTGCCTTGTAAATGCTGGACAGACACAAAAGATGGGAGGCGAGTGACCATCACTGAATTCTTGCTTCTGACTTGCTCTTGTAACCATAGTTGTATTTCTGAAATGGTAGATCCTGTTTGGTTTCTGGTCAATGCTAACTCCTAGGACATTGGTGATGGTGTATTCAATAAAACTAACAACAGTGAATACCAAGGAGAGATGGTTAGATTTTCTTGTTAGAAATGTTCACTTCCTAACAAGTGTATAATTATAAATTGTTAGCTTCCATTTATCAATCCAGAAATATTGTTAGAATGCTGTCAGACTCCACAGCTGTGGCATTATCCAGTGCTCTTCAGCCATTTCTCAGTATCACATGGATGAATTGAAATGGTTGAAGATTGGCACCTGTGATAGAGACCAAGATGGATCAATCATTTGGCACTTCTGGCTGAGGATGGATGTAAATGTTTCAGCCTTTTGCACGAAGGATGGGGCTTCATTCTCCTGCTAATTACTTAACTACCCATCATTCATGACTGAATGAGGCAGGACTGCAAAGCTCAAATCTTTTGGTCTTTGAATTGCTGAGCCTATCCTATATTGCTAATACTTACATTTGGCATGCAAGGAGCCCTGTGTTGAAGTTTCACTAGACTGACACCTAATTTTTAAGTATCGCTGTTGCTGTTCCTGGCATGCCACCCTGTACTCTGGCTCAATGAAGAGTTGATTACTTGACACTAATGACAGAATGGGTGACAGGGATATGCTAGGCCATGAAGTTACAGACAGTGCTTCTATACAACTCTGGGGTGTTCATGGTTCATCATGGTTTCAGAAGATCTGCCAGCTTTGCTCAAAACCTATCCCATTTAACACAGAAGTAGTAACATACAACATGACAGAGTGTCCTCTGTTTGATGACTGGACACCATCTCCACAAGGAGATGATAGTGGTCACTTCTATCAATACATCCTTTAGAACTCATCCAGCTTAGTCCGTATTGGTACTACTAAAACGCTCAGTGATAGATAATAAAGTCTTCATCCAGAGTACATTCAGCATCCATGTCACCTCAGTGCATCTTTTGATTGGTATTCAATACGAAGGAGCACCAACTCATCAGCTTGGGAACAGGCAGAGATCAAGTGAGTGATAACCAGCAGCGCACTTCCTTTCCCATGTTTGAAATGAAACCATGTGATTTCACAGGGTCTTGAGCCAATGTTGAGGGCTCTCAAAGCAACCAGTCTATGCCGAACATAACCCTGAGCTAAACTAGCCCCACCTGCCTGCTCCTGGCTCACATCCTTCCAAACCTTTCCTATTCATGTACTTATCCAAATGTCTTTCAAATGTTGTAATCATAACCACATCCACCACTCTCCGGAAATTCATTCCACACTCAAACCTCCATGTAAAACATTTGCCCCCATGCCTCTTTTAAATCTTTCTCCTTTCACCTTAAAGATGTGCCCCCTGGTTTTGACATTCCCCATCCTAGGGAAAAGAGAACTACCATTAACTCTACCTATACCCCTCATTATTTTATGAACTTCTATAAAGTCACCTCTCAACCTCCTATACTCCAGTGAAAAAAAATTTCAGCCATTCTTTATAATTCAAACCTTCCGTATCCAGCAACATCCTAGTAAATCTCTCGGAACCCTCTCCAGCTTAATGTATTTCTTACGACTAGACGACTAGAACTGGACAGAGTATTCCAGAAGAGGCCTCACCAATGACCTGTACAACCTCAAAATGATTATTTTTTTTCCCCAACTACTATATTCAAAGGACTGAGCAATGAACGTAATACGTGCCAAACACCACCTTAACCACCTTGTCAATATGTGAACACAAAGTTTAAAGAATTATGTGTCTGCACCCCTCAGTCCCTCTGTTCTACAACACTATCCAAGGCCCCACATTTAATTGTATAAACCCGACCCTTGTTTGTTGTACCAAAATGCAACACCTCATATTTATCCAGACTGAACTCAATCTGCTATTTTTTAGCCCATTGACCCATTCAAGCAAGATCCTTTTGTAATCTTAGAAAATTTTATTTTTTTTAAAAACTGTCTGCTAGGCCACTAATTTTGGTGTTGAATGCAAAGTTACTAACCATGCCTTCTGAATCCTCATCCAAAACATTTATATAAATGACAAACAAAAGAGGACACAGAACCAAAGCCTGTGGAACACTGGGGGCAACATTGTGAAATATTCTAGATGTACAGTACTAACATATAAACTGTAATTTCTTATTTCTCTACAACCACAAAATAAGTGAGTGTCCCCAAATGGTTCATGCTTTACTCAAGCCTCTCCCACTATCAACTTAACTTTCTACTTGTTTCTCCCTCATGCATTTGTCTAGCTTCCTTTTAAAAGCATCTATACTACTGCCTCAGCAACTCTACAAGTTTCACACATTCAATCTAATCAGCAAGTTTCTGTCTTAATGGATTCATCGGTGGCCACCTTTTATTTACCCAGCCTGTGCAATATTTCTCAATACACACATCCTCTCAGCTCTGGCATAATCCTTTCAAATCTTTTCTTTTTCAGCTTTCTTCAGGATGCCCATATTTCTTTTGTATTAAGACAACAGAACTATGCACTATTCCTAAACCACAATTTAACCAATATGTTCATCAGAATTCCTCAATTTTTGGATTCCACTCTTCCAGAACTGAACCCTTTAAATGTTGGAAGTCTGTTTCAACAAACAATCAATCAGCCCTAAAATAAAAACTAAAACTGGAGAACTTCAGCAGATCTGTAGAGAGAGGAACTCCGCTTCAGAGAATAGTGATACTGAACTCAAGAGTTTCTCTCTTGACAGATGCTGGCAGACCTGCTGGGATTCACGAGCACTTTGTCTTTCTATTTCAGATTTCCAGCATACGCAGTAGTTTGCTTTCGTTGTAATTAATCAGCCCTGTTTGACTACATGGCATGATGTGTGAAAAACTAAGTGTCAAGTGGCATCCAGAATAAAGCCTCTAAACTTTTATTTCACAAATGAGTCAAGTTTCAAGTTACATTGAATTTCAATCTTTTTTTAAAAAATCATCAAACTGAACTTGATAATAATCAACTCGATTCAGATCTGAACAATAGTCAACTAGAAAATTTCATGAAATGGCTTTTAACAACAGTATAAACACCTATCATGCATTCAAATCTTACCAGTCCTTTCTTCTAATTTGGCATATTTAGGAGTGTTACACATGTTGCACTCTGATCTTCGTGCCCAATTCACATTCCCACAGCTAGAAATTAAACAACTGAAATCAGTATCAGAATATATAGACTGTGCTTCTTTTCACATGTGAAATTGAAAATCAAAAAAAGCAGATAGCTAAGAATGCTAGTGTTTTTCTAAAGTTAAATTCAGCTCAAGACTCAATACAGAGCTTTTCTTTCAAAATAAAACAGATTGCCTATGGTCTGCAAAGGTCCTTATCTTTTCTTATGATTCACCCTGAATACTCTTATATATAATCAAGAAATCAGAATTACTGTGGTGCTCTCATTTTGACTAATTAGTATTTAAGATGGAAAATTTTCAATCGAAGAGTTCACATTGCATTATAGACGATAACCTTACGTTTTACACTGCCAATCGTTGGCACTGAAAAGGCCACGGCTCTTTTCTGCAAGAGTTTTTCCAATTTCTGTTCCTCCAGCCTTCATGAGTTTAGCTTCACATGTTCTTTCTAAAACAAAAGTAATAAAATACTACAATCAAGTGATACCATAATGATTTAAAATAATTTTTTAATCATAAGGTCCAGGTTAGCATGCTGCCACATGCTATGAGGAGATGTGTTTAGAAAATTAACTAAATTAAGTAAGATGTAAATATGGATTTTACATTCAATCATACTATTTATCACTTGGGTAAAAGGTGAAGACAAATTAATTCTTCAACAGCAGCGAGTTTAGCCAGTAATGTGAGCCATGTAAAGATAGGTTCGGGTTAACTGATCTCAGCTGGGTTGGTGTTACAAATTTATGCGCCTGGAGCCAATAATCTCGCCAGCTCAGACTCCAATCTTTTTCAAGTTGAATAGCATGAACCAGAAATTGTAGCAAGCTTTCTCAGTATTCTGCACGCGCACTATCAAGTATGCATCGATGCGCAATATCTTTTCAGTAAGAGGTCTGAGAAACTGTCAAGCAAGACAAGTCTATTTATAGATCAACAAATTAACTTATTTCGAATGAAAACCGATTGAACAGAACTGTTTTTCAGCATTTTTTTTTAAAATTGCGCACGCTATCATACAGCGAATTTTACTATTATGAAAGAAATTCACTTTGCAAGTTGGTATTTCCTAAATTAGTTGGTAGCATCATTTTTTTGTGGACCACAGACGTTAACAGCATAACATCCTTGAAACAGTCATTCACTACAGAAATAGTGACAGCGTCTGGCTTCTAAAGGCATAGAAACTTTACACGAGAAAAGAAAATGGTTGATCTCTAAGCTCAGTTTCCTTTGATAAGAGGTCAAAGTTAACATCTTGACCAGGTGCCCTTGTCTCACTTGATGCATGTATCCATGATTACTATAGACTCTCTGTAGAATGGAGTGAAACCCAAATGAAGATTAATTGTTCAAACTGCTACATAAAATGCTCAATGACTCATTATTACTATTGTGATGTGTCATAATATGATTTTATCACTGTCCTAATCCAACAGCATAAATGCTTTAAACCCAACAATTAACCATGAGTTACTTCAATCCAGAGCTCAGTCCTTTGCTGTGCACAGTGTTCATTAACGATCTAGATGTGAACGCAAAACATTTGATTAGTTAGCCTGCAAATGACGTGAAAATTGGTTGCATGATAAATAGTACAGGGGGAAAGCCTTAGACTGTAGGACAATCCAGACCGGTTGCTCAAATTGGCAGATCAATGGCAAATGGACTTTAATCCTGAAAAAGGAGGACTAACAAGACAAGACAATGTACAATGAATGGTAGAACCCGAGAAAGTACAGAGGATTAGAGGGACCTTGGCATGCATGTTCATAGATTCATGAAGGCAACAGGACAGGTGGATAAGGTAATTAAGGAGGCATGTGAGATCGGTGCCTTTATTAGTCGATGCATTGAATTCAAGAGTTATCATGGAGCTCTACATGGCATAATTTAGGTTACAGATGGGGTACTGTATGTGGTTATGGCCATAATGCTATAGTTAGGATGTGATTACACAGAAAAGAATGCTGAGAAGATTTATCAGGATATTCCCTGGGCTGGAGTGCCAAGTTATAAGGAAAAATTGGATAATCTGAAGTCTTTTCCCCTGAGAGCAGAGAGGACTGAAGGGGGACCCAAAGGTGTACAAAATTACAAAAGCATAAATGCAGCAGACAGAAAACAACCTTCCTCCTCAGTATAGGGATCAATTACTAAGGGGAATAGGGTAGATATAAAGGTAAAGCACAGGAGATTTTAAAGGGGATTTAAAGAATAATTTTTCACCCAGATAGTGGTGAATACCTGGAATTCCTCAGCCTGAATGGAGGTGAGGTGGGAACCATCACAATTTTAATAAATATTTAGATGATCACTTGACATGTCAAATCATAGAAGGCCATGGCCAAATGATAGAAAATGGGGCTAGAGTAGATTGATGCTTGATGGCCAATGGACACAATGGGGGTGAAGGGTGTTTTTCCATGTCATGATACTGACTAATTCATAGACTCATACAAAAGGCATAAAAATTTGCAGATAAAGTGTGCCTTCATAACATCAAAATCCCCAAGCATTTATACTGCAAATGAAGGCTGTGCAACCCATCATGCCTACGCCAACTCTTTGGTACAAGTATCCAACTAATTCACTTCCATTACTCCTTACTCATGGCTCTTTAGGTTAGTTTCTTTCAAATACTTGGATCATCTTTATGAGAGTGCCCCCTGGCTGTCTAGCCTCAGTCACTGACAACAGTGGCTCTAATGATTGAACAATTCCATCAAATCTTCACAAGCTAAATTACATTTTCACAGATTTCTAAATCTGGTGCCCAGAACTGAACATAGAATGTCAGCCTTGGCCTAATCATGTTAGATTAGATTAGATTCCCTACAGTATGGAAACAGGCCCTTCAGCCCACCAAGTCCATACCAACCCTCCGAAAAGCAACCCATCCAGCCCCACTCCCCAATCCCATATTTACCCTTGACTAATGAGTCAAGGGTAACACTATGAGCAATTTACCATGGCCAAATCACCCGACCTGCACATCTTTGATTTGTGGGAGGAAACTGGAGGAAACACTGGGAGAATGCGCAAATTCCACACAGTCACCCAAGGCAGGAATCAAACCCAGGTCCCTGGTGCTGCAAGGCAGCAGTGCTAACCACAGTGCCGCCCACATCTTTAAAATAGTTAGTTCTGCTATAATACAGTAGTTCTGTTCTCATGCAATTCAATGTTAAGAAAATCTCGTAATAGCGGCATTATTTAAACTAATGGGGCTGGAATCATGTCATAACCAATATTTTAAAAGTTTGCACTTTGGGAACAGCGTCCACAATTTGTCAAGCACGTTATAGAAATTCACATTAATGAATGACTGCACCTTCCTTATTCCTAAGCTCATCATTGTGAGAGACAGAAGAAAATTGGTATAGTTGCTATAACTATGCACTCAAATACTGAAGCAAGGAGAAGCTGAGAGGACTAAATCTATCTTTATTATAGGTTTAAAAAAGTGAACAGAAACACAAGTTAAACTAATGAAAAATATCGAGATGAACAAAATATTTATCTGGGAGAATAAACACAGAACCAGAGATCATGTAGAAAAGTGCCCAAGCTATTGCATGGTTAGAAAATGTCACAAGACAATGGATATGTGGAACGTGCTCCCAAAAGATATATGATTTAAATCCAACATGCACCTTTAAAAAGTTGAGAAGTAGGATCAATGTTTGCAGTAATATAGCGTTACTTGATTTCCCTCATCGCAAGAGGACGAAAGTTAGAATAGAAGGCACAAGAAATTTCTTTACACAGAATTGAGCTGAGGAAGGAATAATTTCTCAGTGTTAGTGTGAGAGGCAGAAATATTCAAGGTTAGACTGGCTAAGTGGATGAAGGAAATGAGGTTGAAGAGATATTAAAGAAGTGAGCAAATGGGATTAGAAACACTGACTTGAACCAAGTTGGCAAAATGGTTTACGTCTATGTTGTGACTTATCTAGTTCCATAGATGCCAGCATTACCTAATCAGTTAATTAAAACTCAAAGACGCAGTTTTGAAGACTATGATGGAACAATTGTGTGCATAACATTTGGAAATGCTATATCCAAGCAAGTAGGGGATCAAATTTGAACATTTTGCCCAGTGAAAAATAGCCATCAGTAATGTACAATTAAGGCTCACACATATAAATACTAATCACCAAAACAAAAGTACTGCAAGCTGTCCAAAAAAAAAAGTGTAACAATGTGGCTGAATTTAATGCAGCAATCTGAATAAATCTGGCACCACTTACCTTTCCCACATCTGTTACAATTTGTTCTTCTTGCAAAGTTGACATTTCCACATCTAAGAGAAAAGTGTAAAAACTATGGATGAACAACATATTTCCAAAGAAACATTAATTCAGGAATCAGTATTATTCATTTCAATGGTACTTTAGATGCATTCGGTTTAGAAGTACATTATTATATTTCTTCCAGTATTAAGACTATTAAGTATGCAGAATATATTTCTCTATAACTAGATAGTTTTAGCTATACACAGAAAAATGTTTAAAAGCGCATATTTTCTAGGAACATCCATTGATTTGTAAATATGGCAAGCAACTTTGTTACAACAATATTATACTATTTTATACAGAAAATAATAAAAGGCAACAAATAACTCCCTCCAGTAAACATTTTATGTTCTGAAATTAAAATTCAAAAAATAGTCCAATCAATTTAATGCCAGTTTTGAAAATAAAAATTTCAACTGTCTCTCTCTATAACAGAGTTCTGAGGAAGGGTCACTCAACCCGAATCCTGAACGAACTTCTCTCCACACATGCTGCCAGATCGGCTGACCTTTCCCAGCAATTTCTGTTTTTACTTCCGATTTACAGCATCCACAGTTCTTCTGGTTTTTATTTAGTGTGATTAAAAAGTTTGTCAAAATAAGTATTGCTGAAAAAGAGACATGCCGTTGAACCTCATCTTTTTATCATCAGCATGGATGCAGAAATGTCAAATTTCAAAAAGGCAATAACAATTAAACTGCATGCGAAAAAGGGTACTGACCACTACTCTGGAAAATGCACCAGGTTCTCACCCATGCTATTGCTTCACTCAGAGGAGAGGACTCTGTAGTGCCAATTTCGCAGTTGGGCTTGCAATACAATTCTTAGCACACTTGCTGCCCAATCATGGGAATTACATGATGATAGATATTATATTGAGTTTTGTAAACATGGGCTGGTTGAGTGCGGTCAATGCTCTACCTACTGTTCAGTATATGGATAAAACACAAATTGACAAAACAATGACAGTCAAAACTCAGTCCAAGTAGTCTCTGTTGGAAAAAAAAATGAGAAAATATAAATTAGGAGTGATAGAAGAACTTTCCAGTTTTGAAAACAAGTGTTTGCATGGTGATCTTACTAAAGCGTGCAACACAGTAAATAGTACAGAAAACACAAGTGGAAGCATTATTGGAGTCAGTAGAACAAGGGGGTCAAATCTTCCAACAAGAGGTTGACTTTGGCCAAGTATCAGCTAGATTGAGGTAAAAGCCCTGACATTATTTGGATATCAACTGAATACTGCACGTTACTGAAGGAGTGACTAGGTTTATTCTAATGAATGAACAATGGCCAGATAGTCTTTTCTCCTGTTTCTTTTCTCCCACATCAGCATTATCTTCCAAGCTAAAGGTTTCAGAATGCCCCAAATTCCAGCTGTTACAATTGACATATTATTAAATTTAAGGTAATGATGATTGAGAGATCTACCCTTAAGTCTGAATAACAGCAAAGACATAGTTTGATTATTAGAGTGAAAGGCACCCTTAAGAACATTTTACAACAGCATGAGTAGATGGTTTCCCAAAGCCCCAGAAAAGTAATGCCCTTTGAATTCAAAGAAAGCAAATGGATACACAGACTCATTGACAATGAACACATTAGTTCCAGTTTAGACAGCTGGATATTGTTTGCAACACATACAGATGTTGCTCTGATGTTGGATGTGGGCAGCAAATAAACGTTGATTCTTTCAAAAAGGAACAGAAACCGTATAGGTCAGAACTCTCCAGCAAGTTCCTTTTTGTGCAGATTCTTCCAACACATTTAAATTGTTACTTCAGGTTTCCCTCATGCAGGTCTCTGTAACACTTGTGACCATCCTTGGTTTCTTTTGACAAATGCTAGCACTGCTTAGGAATGTGATGGTTTTCCAATCTAGCTATATGCTCTATCCAATACAGTCAGGGTTTCAGGAGCATTGCCTTATTACTTCGGTGTAGTCTAAGATTTGAGATTTGCAATCTGCTCCTGCCAATGGATGCCGACAGTACAGTGAACAGCACAAATTGAAATTGCTGTCAACAGTTCTGCTTTAAACTGCCCTATTTATTTTTAGGATGAAAGCAGGGATAAATGAATAGCATTTCTATCCGAACATGGAGGTTACCATGCTTCATGCTTCCATGGGGAAAAAGGGCAGCAGAAGCTATTTTTGAGATCAGGTTACAGGATTTTATTCAGAGCAATGCATTATCACAGATAGAAAGGTTCCATGTGGTCAGCAGAAAGAAAAAACTTTGTGAGCTCTCTGGCAGTTACAGAAGTCGAACAGACAGACAATCTTGCAGGCTGATATGTCCAGGAAGAAAACTGTTGACTGATTAAAGACATTTTCCAAAGGAGAAAGTCACATACAGTCAGTCACTTGATGTTACCATTGCACAAAACCAAGATATGAGAATGCATACTGAGAAAGTTAGATTGCTTGCTTAAAAGGCTGCAATGCTGTGGAGATTGCAATGAAAAGTATACGTGTGGAATGACAATTTCTGCAGTTAAAGTACAACTTACCTTGAAAAAGAAAATTCGGTCATGCTTTTTAGTAAGTTACAATAAAAGTTTTTAAACAAAAATACCATCAGGTCATTCTTCTGGCTAATTACCTTTAAAGAGATTTAAATTCTGGTTATTGATCTCTGCAGAAACCATTACATAATTAAAACAGGTTCAGTAAATATCAAATTATAAAAAGGAAGAAATAAATAAGAACCACTACAGAAATTTAGAGAATGCAAGATGCCATATTGTCACAGTATCCACTCTGGCCAACAAGCCAGATCCTTTTCAGCCCTTGAGGTTTGCACCCTTGTCAGATAAACATTTAAAAACAAAATTGTGTGAGGATATCTGCTTTGACTAGTTTTCAGGCAATGAGTTTTGAATGCCCATCACCGGATGGGTAAAACAAAAATATCAAATTCCCTCTAAGCTTCAATTTAGTCTCCCGACACCCACACTCCCCTGCTACTCCACGTAGCCCAACCACTATGGCCTCACATACCAATCAGCCACCTCACACAACTCACCCATCCCAACCAGAGTAACTTGTTTTTGGAGTCCTCTTGCCTTGTGATTCCTCCACTAATTGCTCCCTCCAACCACCAACCTTTATTACTGCCAATCGCTGGCAGAGTCAAGAGTGTGATGCAGGAATGTACAACAGGTCAGGCTTTTCCGAGGAACAGGAAAATTGACGATTCGGGAAAAGCCCTTCATCAGGATCATTCCAGCACCACACACTCGACTCTGATCTCCAGCATCTGCAGTCCTCACTTTCTCCCAATTGTTGACAGATACAGGTGCATCATGTGCGCCAGTCTCCTCCCACCAGTCAAGCCACTTATCTAGAACAGTGTAGCCAATGACCACAGAGTCACAAGAGCACGGACATAATTGCCTGTAAGTAACCAAGCCCCAACATTTACAGCATTCCACTAGCTACAACCTATCACTTGGAAACTTGATGTTTACTTCCTGTCAGATATACAATCCTCCATCCATGTGAGCACACCTTGTGTTTTAATTTTTAATGGGGTACCTTATCAAATGTCCTTTGGAAACCCAGGTGCCCTACATTTGTTTATCTACTTTTATGTACATCCTAAAACAAATGCAATTGATTTCAAAAACACCACATTTCTATTGCAAAACCATGTTGGCTTTGTCAAATCATATCATTTTCTACGTGCATTGTTAAGTCTTCCTTATGAGAACCTGGTGCTTTGCCAATGACGATGTCAGTTGAACTACTTGTAGTTCCTAATTTTCTATTTCCTCCATGTCTGAATAGAACTAATATATTTGAAAACTGCTACACTAGAAAATTTTGGAAGATAATGACTACTGTTATTGTTAATACCTCCTGGCTCTCATCATACCATTCCGTACCTCGTAGCATTGTCTCTTCAATTCAAAACATGCACCTTGCTTTCTCCTCCATTATGCTTTTATTCATCAACAAAATCCCATATTCGCTTCCATTTACTCTCCAATATTCCAAAAAGTGACAGAATCTCTCAATCTCAAGTAGTTTATCTCCATCATTCAGAGTCATTATTTAATTTAAAAATTCTCAAATAGTCAAATTAGAGTCAGAGTCAAATAAATCCAATGAAATGGTTCTGCCATTGTCTTGTGTTTCTCAGATGCACACAATTAATGTGGTTCTTTCAGTCAAAACCAAAAATGGTTTGAAAAAACTTTCAACACTAATTTCTCAAAAAATGTTTGCAATTAAACACAGATGCACAAGTCTTCCAGTTTATTACACTTTCTATAATTGTTGGAATACCAAAGTTACATGACTTACTCTGACACACAAGTTAACTTATTTTAAAATGTGTCCAATGTTAGGGTACGTTTACTTAATATTACATTATTTTGCCTACAATCATCAACATAAATTCTTAGTATCCCACTTCCATTTTAATTAATCTGTAGGTCAATATCTCATTATTTCCTAATAACTTGTTTTCCTATCTTCACAACCATTCCCCAACAATGGGATATGGTGAAACTATCCTGCAAGTCTTTTTGATAACAATTTTCCTTCCAGACATCTCAGTAACTCACTTTCCAATCAACATAATTAGGCCCAAGCCCACCTCAGCTTATCTGATGGAGCCCTCAACCATGCCTTTGTTACCTCTGCACCTGACAACACAACAAACTTCTAGCCAGCTTCCTACATTTTAACCTTTAAACTGGAGGTCTTTGCTGCATGTCCCAACTTATACTACATCACATTATCCCTTCATTACTATGGAGTCATAGTACAATCATAGCCATACAGCAGAGAAACAGACTTCTCAGTCCAACTAATCCACACCAACCACGTTCCCAAACTAAACTAGTTCCACTTGCCTGTCTTCGGCCCATATCCTTCCAAACGTTTCCTATTCATGTACTTACCCAAATGCCTTTTAAATGTTATAACTGTACCTGCATCCACCATGTCCTCTGGAAGTTCATTCCATACACAAACCACTGTAAAAAAGGTTGCCTCCTTGTCCTTTTTAAAACCTTCTCCTCTCACCTTAAAAATATGCCCCTAGTTTTGACTTCCCCATTTGGGTGGCAGGGCAGGGCAGGGGGATCCCTCACTAGTCATCTCATCTATGCCCTTCAAGATTTGATAAACCTCTATAAAGTCACCCCTCAAAATCCTACACTGCAGTGAAAAATGCCCCAGCCTATCCAGCCTCTCCTTATAACTCAAACCCTCCATTCTGAGCAACATGCTGTACATCTTTTCTGAACCCGGTCTAGTTTAATAATATCCTTGCTATAGCAGGCCAACCAGAACTGCACACAGTACTCCAGAGGATGCCTCATCAATACCCTGTACAACCTGAACAGGACGCCCAACTCCTGCACTCAAAGAGGGACTTGTTCAGGATTCTCTTAACATGCTGGTTCTGTTGACAATTAGGAAGGCAAATGCAAAGTTAGCATTCATTTTCAGAGGGCTAGAATACACAGACACGGAGAATGTGCAAACTCCACACAGACAGCCGCCCGAGGCTGGATTTGAACCTAGGACCCTGGTGCTGTGAGGCAGCAGTGCTAACCACTGAGCCACCATGCCGCTGTACTCAAAAGGTCTGAGCAATGAAGACAAGCTAAACACCTTAATAATCTTGTCTATCTGAGATGTAAATTTCAAAGAATTATATACCTGAGCCCCTAGGTTTCACTGTTTTACAACACTAGACTGGGCCCTTCCATTAACAAGCACTACCTTTGTTTGTTTTACCAAAATGCAATGCATTTATCCAAATTAAATTGCACCTGCCACTCTTCAGCCCATTGGTTCAATTGATCAAGATCTCTCTAATCTTCTCTGTCCAGTATCCTACGCCCAACCAACTTCAGCTCTTTTCCGAGGATCGCTGTCTTGTTGTGGAGGAAAGCTTGTGCTAGGAAGCAGATAGCTAAACTGTCTGGAGCATAGCTCCTGGCAGGGTCACTCATAATAGTAAGGTAAAGGGTGAGGGTCTAGACAAAGTGCAATCATGAAGACCTCAACAGAAGAGCAGGGAGATGATAGCTGAACTTACAATTACAATATCACAATGGTTGCAAAGGCAAGTGAACGTACAACAGAGAAGGGCTGCCAGTCGTCTTGGTCTCCGTGCCACTGGGCTTTGACTCCAACCTGCTACGGTTCACGTGATGGCTATCGGTGCACCAGCTTCTCTACATTAAGAAATGTCATGCATAGGCATCCTCCCAGGAGATACCAGCCCCTCTACATCTTCAGCTGCTTTATCAATGACCTTCCCTCCATAAGTTCAGAAATGGGGATGTTTGTCGATGATTGCGCAACATTTACCACCATTCTTGACTCCTCAGATACTGAAGCAGTCCATGGTCAAATGAAACAATCTGGACAATATCCAGGCTTGGGCTGACAAGTGGCAAGTAACATTCGTGCCACACAAATGTCAGGCAATGACCATTGCCAATAAGAGACTATCTAACATCACCCCTTGATATTCAATGGTGTTACTATCACTGAATTCCCCTTATCAGCATCCTGGGGGGGCTACCATTGATCGGAAACTCAACCGGACCAACCATAGAACCCCATGGCAAGAGAAGTGGAATTGTTTAAGTGTCAAGCAGTCTCATCAGCAATTTCAATTAAGAATCCCAAGGCGGGGGGAAAGGAAGGGGAGGTCCACTGCTGCCACCTTTGCTGGGTGCCTTACCTGTACTCTTCCTGCTGTGTCATGAATACCAGAATCCGCCTTTATAATTCTCTCAGCAATCATCGACAAACATCCCAATTTCTGAACATTCATGGCCAGGGAGGGAAGACCCTATGAAATCATCTAGATAGCCAATGACTTTCCAAACAACAGGACGGGCATGTTTATCAATGATTGCGAGTAGTTCATTCATTATGCACAGTAAGGGGAAAACAGCTAAATGTCACCTTCATTTCATTACGCATTGCTCACCGATCTATACTGGTTAACAGGTTTAAATAATTTGAGTCTTTGATTCAAATT
This sequence comes from Chiloscyllium plagiosum, assembly GCF_037043375.1. Taxonomy (NCBI): domain Eukaryota; kingdom Metazoa; phylum Chordata; class Chondrichthyes; order Orectolobiformes; family Hemiscylliidae; genus Chiloscyllium; species Chiloscyllium plagiosum. Next base: position 57,866,935 of record NW_028270147.1, on the reverse strand, counting down.
CCCTCCATGGCCTCATTTCTTCCTAACTCTAATCACCTTCTCAAGAACTCAAAAAATATGCATGACCAATTTTTCGCCTTTTGAGCATTCCTTATTATAATAACTGCACCAAAGGGAGGCAACAACTTAGCAGCGAAGATCAAGAGCATTCAAAAACAGACTCAATTTCTCTTGCACTAAAGCTTTTTACATGCAAATATATACAATCGAAGTTAGGGTTTTGCATAGCAGAGTGAACAATTTAAGTCTCAATTTAACACTCATTTTGAAACCAAAGACCACTTTAAAAAAATGATCTTAGGATGCAAACGTCCATAAAAGCATTTATTTTCATGCCAAACTGCTGGCGATTGGCCTTCTAGAACCAACCAGTCCATAAGATGTAGGAACACGCACGATGCTGACAGGGAGTTCCAGGATTTGGACACAGCAGTAATGGAATGGCAAATTACGATGATGTGCAGTCTGGGAAGAAATGTATAAACGGCGGTGTTCCCTTACATCTGCTGTTTGTGTTCTTTTAAGTTGACAGAGGTCTGAGGTTTGAAGCTGTCAAAGGAGCTTTGGGGAGTTGTCGTGCATCTTCTAAAAAGGAGGCAAGCTTTGTGGAGTTAGGAGCAGGTTGCCAACTGCAGTATGGCTAACCTCTGATCTGCTCTTGTAACCTATGTATTTATAATTGCTCCTCCAGTTAATGTTTTGATCAACAGTAACCCTTGGATGATGATATGGGCTCAGTCATGGTTAAGGAGAGATGCTTAGATTCTCTCTCATTAGAGAGAGTCATTGCCTGGGACTCATTGCATGAACATTAGTTCCCACTTATCAGCCCAAAATAAATTGTTGGCTGGGTTTTTCTGTAAGCAGGCACGGACTGCTTCAGTATCCGAGTTACTATGAATTGTATAGAACACTAATCACAGCAATCATCAGTAAACAATCGCACCTATGTGTATTGAACTTACCTATTGGGACATGTTATAACATAGCTCTGCAGCAGATCAAATTTGGAACTTGGAGGTTCTGGTCCTGAAGAAATCGTGTCACAAGCCCCTATAACTCCACTATTTGAGTGAAGACCATGAAGAAGTAGTTAAGATGTTTGGGTTTAGGTCACTGCCCTGTGGAATTCATCCAGTGATAGATATCCTTAGTTTGAGATGATTAACCACTACCATCTTGTTTTGTGCTGGGCATTACACCAGTGGACAGCATTCTCCAGTTTCTAATTTTACTCGGATTCCTTGCTTCTACATAAGATCACTTGAAGCCTTAGCAACTGTCCTTGATGTCATCACCTCACCCAAGATTTACTCTTTTGTCCATAATCAATTGCAATATTTTGGAAATGCAGCACCCAATTTGTACTGTTTATGAGAGATTATTGTGCATGTGATAGGGGCAAAACAATCTGTGTGTGACAATTGAGGGATAATTATTGACCAGGCCTTCATTTGATTGTTGTTCTTCAAAACAGTTCACTTAAAAGAGCAAAAGGAACCTGGGTTTAATTTCTCATTCAAATATTGGTGCTTTCAACAATGCAGTCATTCAATACTGCATGGTTTACCTACAAATTTGTGCTCAAGTCCTGAAGTGAGACATGAAAAAATAACCTTGTTAAACAGAAGACTGAATGCTGACAACAGTACTGACACCATGACCACAACAAAATTACAATTAGCTTCAAGTGACAGAAACATGGAAAACAGCAACAGGTAATGGTAACTGGGAGAGATAAGGGCCCCTCGACGATTAACAAGGTGACATTTGTATGGAGCTGCAGGGGATTGCGGGGGTAGAGAGAGAGAGCGAGAGCGATGGTGACGTTTTGAAAAATGTCCACATTAGAGAGGAGGAAGTGCTGGATGTCTTGAAATGCATAGAAGTGGATAAATCCCCAGGACCTGATCAGGTGTACCCCAGAACTCTGTGGGAAGTGAGGGAAGTGATTGCTGGGCCTCTTACTGAGATATTTGTATCATCAATAGTCACAGGTGAGGTGCCAGAAGACTGGAGGTTGGATAACGTCGTGCCACTAAAGAAAGATGGTAAGGACAAGCCAGGGAACTATAGACCAGTGAGCCTGATGTCTGTGGGGGGCAAGTTGTTGGAGGGTATCCTGAGGGACAGGATCGACATGTATTTAGAAAGGCAAGGACTGATTAGGAATAGTCAACATGGTTGTGCACGTGGGAAATCATGTCTCACAAACTTGATTGAATTATTTGCAGTAGTAACAAAGAGGATTGATGAGGGCAGATCAGTAGATGTGATCTATATGGATTTCAGTAAGGCATTCGACAAGGGTCCGCAAGGGCGAGTGGTCAGCAAGGGTAGATATCATGGAATATAGGGAGAACTAGCTATTTGGATACAGAACTGGCTCAAAGGTAGAAGACAGAGGGTGGTGGTGGAGGATTGTTTTTCAGACTGGAGGCCCGAGACCAGTGGTGTGCCACAAAGATCAGTACTGGGTCCACTACTTTTTTTCCATTTATATAAATGATTTGGATGTGAGCATAAGAGGTACAGTTATAGAGTCATAGAGATGTACAGCATGGAAACAGACCCTTCGGTCCAACCTGTCCATGCTGACCAGATATCCCAACCCAATCTAGTCCCATGTGGGAGCACCTGGCCCATATCTCTCCAAACCCTTCCTATTCATATGCCCATGCCTTTTAAATGTTGCGACTGTACCAGCCTCCACCACTTCCTCTGGCAGTTCATTCCATACATGTACCACCCTCTGAGAAAAAGTTGCACCTTAGGTCTCTTTTATATCTTTCCCCTCTCACCATAAACTTATGCCCTCTAGTTCTGGACTCCCCGATCCCAAGGGAAAGACTTTGTCTATTTATCCTATCCATGCCCCTTAGAAACTTATAGGGACTTATAGGCTCATAGCTCCTTGAAAGTGGAGTCAGAGGTATATAGGATAGTGAAGGTGGCGTTTGGTATGCTTTCTTTTATCGGTCAGAGTATTAAGTACAGGAGTTGGGAGGTCATGGTGCGGCTGTACAGGACATTGGTTAGGCCACTGTTGGAATATTGTGTGCAATTCTGGTCTCCTTCCTATTAGAAAGATGTTTGAAACTTGAAAGGGTTCAGAAAGGATTTACAAGGATGTTGCCAGGGATGGAGGATTTGAGCTATAGGGAGAGATTGAATAGGCTAGGGCTATTTTCCTGGTACCTCAGAGGCTGAAGGATGACCTTATAAAGGTTTACAAAATCGTGAGGGGTAATGGATAGGATAAATAGACAAAGTCTTTTCCCTGAGGTGTGGAGTCCAGAATTAGAGGGCATAGGTTTAGGGTGAGAGAGGAAATACCTAAGAGACCTAAGGGGCAAATGTTTCACTCAGATGGTGGTACGTGTATGGAATGAGCAGCAAGAGGAAGTGGTGGAGGCTAGTACAATTACAACACTTAAGAGGCATCTGGATGGGTAAACGAATAGGAAGGGTTTGGAGGGATATGGGCCAGGTGCTGGCAGGTGGAACTAGTTTAGGTTGGGATGCCTGGTCAGCATGGACCGAAGGGTCTGCTTCCGTGCTGTACGTCTCCATGACTATTTCGTTTTTCAAGGCTGCTCTGCCATTTGATCAACCAATTTAATGCCACATTCCTGTTTTCTCCCCTTCCTGATCTGTAGCCCCAAGAACTTTACACAACATCCTTCTTAAAATCATACAACGTTTTGGTCTCAACAGTTAGAGAGAATTCTATCGGCTCACCATTCCCTGGATGAAGAAATTTCTCATCTCAGTCCTACCCATGCCTCCTTAGACTGTGATCCCAGTTCTAGACATCCTAATCATTAGGAATATCCTTCCTGTGTTTACCCTGTCTAGTCCTGTTAGAATTTTAGGTTTACACAAGATTTCCCTCTCACTCTTTGAAACTCCAACAAATGTTTCAACTGACGTAGTCTCTCTTCATGTGTCAGTCCTGGCTTTCCAAGAACCAGTCTGGTAAATGTTTTTCTATGCATTTCACTGCCAGAAGACCCTCTCAAACAAAGACAGCAAAACTGCAAACAATATTTCAGGTATGGGCTTACTAATTCCTCATACAATTGCAGTAACACATCCCCTTTCTTGCACTCAAATCCTCACATTATGAAGACCAACATACCACTTAGAGTCATAGAGCTGTTTGGCATGGAAACAGACTCTTCGGTCCAACCCGTCCATGCCGACCAGATATCCCAACCTAATCTAGTCCCACCTGCCAGCACCTGGCCCATATCCCTCTAAACCCTTACTATTCATATACCCATCCAAATGCCTCTTAAATGTTGCAATTTTACCAGCCTCCACCACGTCCTCTGGCAACTCATTCCATACACGTACCACCCTCTGCGTGAAAAAGTTGCCCCTTAGGTCTCTTTTATATCTTTCCCCTCTCACCCTAAACCTATGCCCTCTAGTTCTGGACTCCCCGACCCCAGGGAAAAGACTGTCTATTTATCCTATCCATGCCTCTCAATTTTATAAACCTCTAAGGTCTCCCCTCAGCCTCCGACGCTCCAGGGAAAACAGCCCCAGTCAGTTCAGCCTCTCCCTGTAGCTCAGATCCTCCAACTCTGGCAACATCATTGTAAATCTTTTCTGAACCCTTTCAAGTTTCACAACATCTTTCCGATAGGAAGGAAACTAGAATTGCACGCAATATTCCAACAGTGGCCTAACCAATGTCCTGTACAGCCGCAACATAACCTCCCAACTACTGTACTCAATACTCTGCCCAATAAAGGAAAGCATATCAAACGCCTTCTTCACTATCCTATCTACCTGCAACTCCACTTTCAAGGAGCTTTGAGCCTGTGCTCAACGGTCTTTGTTCAGCAACATACCCTAGGACCTTACCATTAAGTGTATAAGTCCTGCTAAGATTTGCTTTCCCAAAATGCAGCACCTCGCATTTATATGAATTAAACTCCATCTGCCACTTCTCAGTCCATTGGCCCATCTGGTCCAGATCCTGTTGTAATCTGGAGGTAACCCTCTTCGCTGTCCACTACACCTCCAATTTTGGTGTCATCTGCAAACTTACTAACTGTACCTCTTATGCTCGCATCCAAATCATTTGTGTAAATGACAAAAAGTAGAGGGCCCAACTCATTCTTGTGGCACCTCACCTGTGACTATCGATGATACAAATATCTCAGCAAGAGGCCCAGCAATCACTTCTCTAGCTTCCCACAGAGTTCTCAGGTACACCTGATCAGGTCCTGGGGATTTATCCACCTTTAACTGTTTCAAGACATCCAGCACTTCCTCCTCTGTAATCTGGATATTTTGTCTTCACTACTTTCTGCAACTGGTACACAAGGGCCCCCAGGTCTCATTGCACCACCTTCTTTCCAATTGAGAAAATTTGCTTCCTGTTTTTTGTTACCAAAACAGATAATCGCACATTTATCCATTTTATACCTCATCTGACACATTTTTGCCTACTCATTCAACTTGTCCAAATCACACAAGATTAGGAAGTCAGGATAGAAACTGAGCATGGATTTTGGATTAGTGGTGCTGGAAGAGCACAGCAGTTCAGGCAGCATCAGAGGAGCAGCAAAATCAACGTTTTGGGCAAAAGCCCTTTCATCAGAAACTGAGCAGCAGACATTGAAGATCAAACTGAACACAAGTGCTGCTTTCCCTCCCATTTACATTAAGGCAAAATAAGTAATGGGTGTGGGGGTACATTGTGCCAAAACCAGTTCAACTCCTCCAGCACTGACAAAACAAAAGGTATTAAATATTGCTTGTACGCCACGTGCTTTTTAACAAAAACTTGAAACTGATGCTACATCAGAATCCTGAAAAATTTAATCCGGGACAGCATTTCTTTGACACTATTACGTCTAATCATACCATTAAATTGCGCACACACTTACAGGACCTTTAAAAGTTAATTCTTTTGTAATTAACACGCAAGTGTCAGGTGTAACAACAGACCGAAAAACAGCGCCGTGGCCGATGCGATAAACACTGCTCGAATGTGCAGACATCAAAGAAGGCTTGCTATCGAATAAAAGGCAAAAAAACTCCGAACTAAATGACATGGACAGCAGGACAGCAGTGACTTGAATAGATAAGCACTTGGGCGTTAAGATGACAAAAACCAACTGAATAAAGTATTATTTCAAAAAGCAGAACACGTGTGCATCGTTTGTTGTAAGCGTAAAAGCAAGACGAAAGAAGCTCCTACTCCGTTTTGAGGAAGAGTTATGGAGTTGATAAAGAAGCTCCCTGACTGGGGCGGGCCTGCTCTTCACGTTTTTCACTCAGGCCGAGGCAGTTCAAACCACAGAGCGCCCGGGGCCCCTCTCTCCTCGTTACGATTACAATTCTGCTTCCCTTACTTTTTATCGGGGCAAATCCAGTCCCCGTCGCTGACGCGAAAGCTTTTCGCCGACATCTTTTCCGCTTCCATTGAAGGTGCCGGGGATGGAGTGGAGAAGAGGGGGAAGCTGCAGCCGGGTCGATGCTCACTTGTCCAGGGGACTTATATCTATTTAAAGAATCCTTTCTCCAGTTAGGAGCACGCGCGGCCCACGCTCTCCCCGGTTACCGTCGCCCTGCTCTGTTTTCCCACCCACCGTCACCAATTTGCAGCTACACCCCCGAGCTCGGCCTAGTGGCTACAAAACGCACAGCCTCCTGGGATACTGGAGGATCGCCGCTGCCAGGACCCGATTGGTTGGACTGCGCTCGGCTTAGTGGCTGCAAAACATACAGCCTCCTGGGATACTGGAGGACCGCCGCTGCCAGGATCCGATTGGTTGGGCCGCGCTCGGCCTTAGTGGCTGCAAGGCGCGCAGCCTCCTGGGATACTGGAGGACCGCTGTTGCCAGGATCCGATTGGTTGGGCCGAGCCAGGCCATGCCATCCTGAACTCCTGCGTTTTAAAGGGACTAGGAGTTTTTAAGAGGACCCGTTCATTCATCACTGTGGGCCCACATGGTGGGTACAGACCTGAAAAATATTTCAAAATTGCCCAGATTCTTTGAAATTTCTTTGCTGTAGGGTCTGCATTGGGAAACTGCTGATGTACGTTTTTGAAAAGGAGATTAACCTATTGAAAATATCTTCGATCATCAAGCGCCCCCCCCCCCCGGAGAGATACGGCTGTTTCTGTTGGAGATAATTGTGCGCTCGTCGAACTTTAACAATAAATGACTTCAAAAATTCATCCCGTTAATCGACCAAGTAAAATGTGACGGGTCTATAATAAAACCATAACACGGCACGGTGGCTCAGCAGTTAGCACTGCTGCCTTACAGCAACAAGGAGCTGGGTTCGGTTCCTGTCAGTGTGGAGTTTGCACATTCTCCCCATGTCTGCGTGGGTGTGCTCCGGTTTCCTCCCACAGTGCAGGTTAGGTGAATTGGCCGAATAGTGTTAGGTGTATTATTCAGGGGTAAATATGGGGAATGGGTCTGGGTGGGTTACTCTTCAGAGGCTCGGTGTGAACTAGTTGGGCCGAATTCTATATAGTAATAACATGATAGAATTCTTCAGTAAGATGGACAGTGATGTGGATGGTCTGAGACTAGGATAAAAGAACCACAATGGTATGAGGGGTGAGCTAGTTTTAGGGAGATTGCTTAAAGAGATGATAGTACATCAACTGTGCCTGGAGGATCATCAACTCGGTGAAGGACGCTCGCTGGGTGGTCCGAAACCTGTTGATCTTCCAGCGGAAGGAGTTGACCCCGACTGAGTGTTGCAGACTGGCACATTCCAAGGTCCAGGACTAAGTGTTGAGGGATGCGCTGAAGCTGGGGCAGCTGCCAACAAGGCGCGGTGGGGAAAGACCACCGTGTAACATCTGCCTGTCTAAGAAGAACATGGGGCCCACGCAGTCTTTTGGGCTCTGCTGACGCCTCAGCTTAATATATGGATATATGCTTGATAAACGTACAGACCTGTATATACAAATGATAAATTCTGATCTCTGTATGCAATTGTTTACGTATGTGTGGCATGACCAACTGTACAGACCATCAAATTATTTTATGAATAAAGTATATTTTTGAAATAAACAAAAGATAGTATTTTAGCAATCATAAAAGATTTGAAGAGGAACTGCAACAACTATCCCTGTTTGGCACAAAATTAAAATGGAAAGATGGCTCAAAATGGTTAACAAGGGTAATTAGAGATAGTATTAGATTCAAGAAAGGGACATAAAAATTGGACAGAAAAGCAACAGACTTGTGGATTGGGCGGCAATTTAGACAAAGAAATTGACCAAGATGGGAAAATAGAGTAAGTGAATATACAAATTCATTGTAAAGGTTTCTACAGCAATGTGAAGAGAAAATGATTACTTAAGGCAAAGGAGAAAGTGAGGTCTGCAGATGCTGGAGATTAGAGCTGAAAATGTGTTGCTGGAAAAGCGCAGCAGGTCAGGCAGCATCCAGGGAACAGGAGAATCGACGTTTCGGGCATAAGCCCTTCTGCTTATGCCCGAAACGTCGATTCTCCTGTTCCCTGGATGCTGCCTGACCTGCTGCGCATTTCCAGCAACACATTTTCAGTACTTAAGGCAAACGTCAATCAGAAACAAGTTATCATGGGAGACAAGGTGGGGGGGGGGCGGGGAACAAGGCGGGGGGGGAACAAGGCAGGGGGGGATCAAGGCGGGGGGGGGAACAAGGCGCGGGAAGAGATTGCCGACCAATTAAATTTATAAACAAACAAAAACAGAAATTGGTGGAGACACTCAGCTGGTCTGGTAGCATCTGTGAAGAGAAATAATGTTAATGTTTTGAGATCTGTGATAATTGAATACATATTTTGGGTTTGTCCTCACAAAGGAGGATACAAATAATATCCCAAAATGTTGAGGAACATGGAGTTTAGTAAGGGAGGGACTGCAGGAAATCAGTATCAGTAGGGAAATGGTGTTGGGGAAATTGATGGGATTAAAGGTGAATAAATCTGAGAACCCTATAATTTACATCCCAAAAAATTTAAGGAAGTAGAAATAGGTGCATTGATAGTCATCTTTCAAGATTCTATAGAGTCTGGAACACTTCGATTGGAGGGTAGCTTATGTAACCTCTCTATTTTAAAAAATGGAGGTCGAGAGAAAACAGGAAATTAAACAATGGTTAGTCTGACATGAGTAGGGAAAATGCTGGAGTCTACTATAAAAATTTAATAGCAGAACATTTGGAAAACGGTTACAGGATCAGACAGATATGGTATGAATTTATGAAAGGGAAATCATGCTTGAGAAAACTACTGGAATTATTTAAGGAAATAATTATTAGAGGTGATAATGGAAACAACTGTGGGTGTGGTTTACTTAGACTTTCTGAAGGCCCAGAAGGTCCCACATATGAACTTAGCATATAAAATGGAAGTGCACAGGATTGGAGATGTGTATGATATGGAAAGAGAACACATAGGCAGACAGGACACAGACAGTAGGATCAAATGGATCATTTGCTGAGTTGCAGTGGGATACTGCAGGGATCAGTGATTGGACCCAAGCTATTCACAATAAATATTAGTGATTTAAATGAGGTAAATAAATGTAATATCTCCAAGTTTGCAGATGACACAAAGCTGGATGGGAGAGTGAGCTGTGAGGAGGATACAGAGATGCTTCAATGTAATTTGGACAAGTTGAATGAGTGGGCAAATAGATGGTAGATGATGTACAATGTGCATAAATGTGAGGTTATCCACTTTGGTAGCAAGAACAGGAAGGCAGGTTATTATTTGAATGGAGATAGATTGGGAAAGGGGAAGGTGCAACAAGATTTGAGTGTCCTTATGCAGCAGTTGCTGAAGTAAGCCTACAGGTGCAGCACCTGGTGAAGAAGGCAAATGGTATGTAGATCTTCATAGTGAGAAGATTCAAGTGCAGGGGCAGGGACATCTTGCTGCAGTTGTACAGGACCTTGTTGAAATTACACCTGGAAAGTTGTGTGCAGTTTTGGTCTCCTTATCTGAGGAAGGATGTTATAGATATGGAGTGAGAGTAACAAAGATTTAGCAGGCTGATACATAGTATGTTCGGAACTGATGTATGAAGAGAAATTAGATCGTTTGTGACTATATTCATGCAGGTTTGAAAGAGTGAAGGAGAAATCTCATAGAACCTATGAAATTCTAACTGGACCAGACAGATTAAACACAGGAAGGATGTGCTCAATGACTTGGGAATCCAGAACCGGGGTCATAGTCTAAGGATATGGAGTAGGCCATTTCAGACTCAGGTAGGAACAAATTTCTTCTTCCATAAACTGGTGGGCCTGTGAAACGCTTTGCCACAGAAAGTGGTTGAGGCCAAAAAAAGTCAAATATTTTCAAGAGTGAGTTAGATATAGTTCTTAGGGCTAAAGAGATAAAAGGGTATGGGGAAAAAGTGGAATGGTCTACTGAATTGAACGATCAGCCATGATGATATTGAATGGCAGAACAGTTTGAAGGGCTGAACAGCCTGCTGCTTCTATTTTCTATGTTTCTATAAGACCTAGGAATGGAAATAAACCCTCTGGCCTATCAAGTCTACTCTGCCATTCAATGACATCATGACTGACTTGATAATCCTGAATTCTAATTTCCTGCTTTATACTAATAACCCTGATTTCCTTCCTGATTACTGAAGATTGTCTATTTTAGTCTTTAATATGCTTAAGGACTCAGACTCAATGGCTCTCTGCAGTAAAGAGTTCACAGATTGCCCATGCTCTGAATGAAAAGAAATCCATCCCATCTCTGTCTTAATTAGATGACCTTTATTCTGAGATTATGCTCTCTAGTCCTTGACTCTCCCAGAAGGAGAAGCAGCCTCTCGTCATCTACCTTGCAGAGCACCCTAAGAATCTTGCATGTTTTAATAGGTTCTCACTCTTCTAAACCCTGATGAGTTCAAGCTCAACCCTCAAGGTAATCCCTTCATGCCCAGGATGAGTCTAGTGGACCTCCTCTGGGCTATCTCCAATCCCAGTTTATCTTTCCTTCAGTAAGGGCACCAAAATTGTTCGTAGTATTCCAGTTGTGGCCTGACAAGTGCTTTCTATAGTTTTAGCAAGATCTCCCACTTTATATACTCCATTCCCTTTGAAATAAAAAAAATCAAAGATCGATTTGCCTTTCCTATTGCCTACTGAACTGAGGTGTTAGTTGTCTATGATTCATGTGTGAGAACCCCGAATCCCTCTGTCTTGCAGCCTTCTGCCGTGTTTCCCATTAGAATAATATTCCGCTCTTCCATTCTTCCTGCATGTGCATAACCTTACATTTCCCACATTACATTCAATTTTTATGGTCACAAAGTATTTTTAATCTATTTCTTTTACATTTATTTGTTAACATTCTTGTATATTTTGATTGCAGAATCAATGATTCCCATTCTGTTTCAAAGCCATTAATATCTTAATGTTCATACATCAGAATTAAACCTCTTACTGCTACCTTAGCACCATAATCTTATAAGGTCCAATAACTTGAAACAAAGTGCAAGAGTTCATGTCAAAATAGTGAGGTAATTTCATTTAGAAAATACTTTGCTATGTGCAGTTCTAAACTCCATATTAATAAAGTGAGAGTGCTGCTTGCTATATTTTTGGGGGATTCATTGACAACTGTAAGGGTCCTCTTGACCAAACTTATTAATGGTGTGTTCTTGCCTGTTTTCCCTAATCATCATAGTTGTCACCCCATTCAATCAGTCTTCAAGAAATAACAGCAAAAATAAACTCAGTGGTACAAATCTTTTTGCTCCTAACTGGTCTGAAAATCATGATAATTTCTTTGGATTTATGAGCAGTTCTCTTTCTTTTATGATTGCATCTCTATGAATATTTGGGAATGAGATAGCATATAGCTTCTATTTAATTACTGTCACTTCTAGTAATCTTCTTTTTCATTTCCATGTATGGTCCCAATTAGACTTTCTTATTTTCTAATCTAATGCTTAGGGACATAGGAGTATATCAGTCAATCCTGATTTGGTGATTCCGATCCACACTCATATGTTATCCACACTTTCATTTTATTTATTAACTTTTTCTGTTTACTTTATCAAAAACTTTCCAGAAATTCAAGTATACCACATCCCAGGTTCCCACTTATTGATTCCACACAAAACATCCTTTAAAACTTGATCTGGTTTGTTAAATATAATTTCTCCTCCATATTGGCTTTATCCAATCAGATAATAAATGGCTAAATGTACAGTAATTATGTCCTTCACAATAGATTCTAGTATTTTCCATACTGTAGCCATGGCTAACAGGTCTGTAGATCCCCATTTTCTCTCTCCCTTCTTTATTAAACGGTGGATTAATTTGAAACTTTCCAAGCTGCGGGCACCATTGCAGAGTTAATCAAGTTTTGAAAGATGATCACCATCATATCCAATAAGACTGTGAATATCCATATCTCTAAGCTCTCCGGGTTGAAAATCATTGGGTCCTGGAGGTTTGTCAACTTTCAATCCATTAATTTATCCAACGTTTCTAATTTTCTTTCTCATCTTTTTCAGTTCCACACTCTCACTAGGTTCTTGGATCTTAAAAATTAATTATTAATTCAATATAGTTAATTATTCATTAATTATTTTTGGGAGACATTTTGGGTCTTCCTCTGTGAAGTATTATTTAGCTTCTCTGCCATTTCCCTCTTTCCTATCATATATTTATATTTCGCCCTTAATATAATAGAACATCACAATGTACTTCACAGCAGCAAAATAAAACATTATAAAGTGTGACACTGAGCCAGATGATGCTATATTAGGTCAGGTGACCAAAAGATTGATCAAAATAATAGTTTTTGAGGACTGTTTTAAAGGCTGATACTGAGTCAGTGAGGCAGGAAAGTAGAGGGAGAAAATTTCAGAACTTGAAACCTAGGTCACTTGAAGCTTGGCTAACAAAGATCGAGACCTAGAGAAGCCCAGTTATCTGAGAAAGTTCTTGGGTGGATTTGATTACAGATATAGGGAGGATTGAAGCCAAGAAGAGATTTCAAAATAATAATGAGAATTTTAAAGTCAAGATGTTGCTTTATTAGGAGTCAATGTAATTCAGCAGCTCAGGAACAATAGGTGAACAGGATTTGCTGTAAATTGAGGCATGGGCAACAGAGCCTTGAATGATCTCAAGTTAACAGAGGCTAGAATATGAGAAAACAGTCTGGAATGTTGGAAAAGAAAAGTCAAGAGATGTAAAAAGCATGGGTGATCTTGAGACAGGGACAAAGTCAACAATGTCATGGAGGTTGGAATGGGCGATCTGTATGGTCACATGAATATGAGATTAGAAGCCATTGAGAAATGTGACACAAATTGGGAAGACTAGCTTAATTTCACACAGTTGCCAGGTGGTGCGAGTCTGACTCCAAACAGGATATTTTGCAGCAATGCTATGTTATTTACTCAAGCATAAGATGTTAGACTTAGGTATAATGGTGTTAAAAAAACTAACAAAGATTTATTACAACTAACTATTATATACATACATTATATTCCTCAGGCACATGGTGGGTGGCATGGTGGCTCACTGGTTAGCACTGCTGCCTCACAGCACCAGGGTCCCAGGTTCAAATCCAGCCTTGAGCGACTGTCTGTGTGGAGTTTGCACATTCTCCCATGTCTGCGTGGGTTTCCTTCGGGTGTTCCAGTTTCCTCCCACAATCCAAAGATGTGCAGGTCAGGTGAATCGGCCATGCTAAATTGTCCATAGTGTTAGGTGCATTAGTCAGAGGGAAATGGGTCGGGGTGGGTTACTCTTCAGAGGGTTGGTGTGGACTGGTTGGGCCGAAGGGCCTGTTTCCACACTGTAGGGAATCTAACCACATAGGATAAATACACAAACTGGGGGTGGGAGAGTCCAGAACCAGAGGACTTAGGTTTAGAGTGAGAGGGGAAATATATAAAAGGAACCTAAGTAGCTACTTTTTCACACCGAGGATGGTGCGTGTATGGAATGAACTGTCAGAGGAAGTGGTAGAGGCTAGTACAATTGCAGCATTTTAAAGACATCTGGATGGATATATGAATAGGAAGGGTTTAGAGGGATATGGGCCAAGTGCCAGCAAATGGGATTAGATTAGGTTAGGATATCTGGTTGGCATGGACGAGTTGGACCGAAGGGTCTTTTTCCATGCTGTACATCTCTGTGACTCTATGACACATGTGTCTGCATTAACATTTAGCAGTTAGTGAAGATTCCACCTTTTCAACCTCACCCCTCATCTGAGGCATAGTGACCCAAAGGTTAAACTTAGTGCCATTGTCGCTTTCTCATGAAAGAACAACCCTATGGTCTTCTGAGACAATGGCGACTTCAGTTAGTTAAAAGATAGGACCATGCTTCGAGTGGAATGTCAAGCTTCAAGCGATCTAAAATAAGTTGAGTTTGACATTGTTACATCATCAGGGCACATGTTATGATGAACATGTCTCTTAAAGGTATACCAATATACTGACCTTGAGACATAATACAATGCTAGGGAAAGAAATGCGGTCCAAAGTTTGGAGCAAGGAACAAAAACGTTGGTTTTGGTCCTCTCCAAATTTAATTTAAAGAACTTTCTTTCCTTTGGATATCACATAAGCAGACTGAAATTGAGAACTTCAGGGAGCTGAACAATGTGATGATGAAATAGCATTAGATATCATGAATGTGTATGTGTAGACTAATGCCATACCTTTATATGGAGCGGCATTTAGATGAAAAATAGGAAGGGCCAACGAATTTGGAATAGACCAGATATAGCAGTGCAGGGGTAGAAAGAGAAGCAAGTGTTTCTCTGGCTATGATTAGATATAAGGATAACATCAGGTGAAAGTTGTCCCACCCAGCTAATGAGGTAGATCTTCAAATGTTCTGAAGAAATCTCATTGACCTGAAATTCTACCTCTATTACTATCTTCAATGTTGCTGCTAAATTCTCTTGAGTATTTCTAGTTTTTTTTTAAATTTCAGATTTCCAGCATTGGCATTTTGCCCTTGTATTAGATTTTCAAGTTGTTGGAACTGATATTCTGGAACCATCTGAAGAAGGGCTCATGCCTGAAACGTCGATTCTCCTGCTCCTTGGATGCTGCCTGACCTGCTGCGCTTTTCCAGCAACACATTTTCAGCTCTGATCTCCAGCATCTGCAGTCCTCACTTTCTCTTCCATTCTGGAACCATCACAAGTATGGCCCTTTCCCACTCAAATGCCACCTCTGGACAAGCAGCACTAATTTTCAGGCTAAAGCCATTCACTCTGAATTCCTCCGCTAGAGGAAATAGTTATCAACTCCTTTGATTATCCAGAGGAAGTGGTGGAGGCTGGTGCAATTGTAACATTTAAAAGGCATTTGGATGGGTATATGAATAGGAGGGATTTGGAGGGATATGGGCTGCGTGCTGGCAGGTGGGACTAGATTGGGTTGGGATATCTGGTCAGCATGGACGAGTTAGACCGAAGGGTCTGTTTCCATGCTGTACATCTCTATGACTCTATGTATAAATCCATAATATTCCATTTATAAGAAACAAAATAAACTCTTTAACCTCATTAACACTCCCTCCCAGACTATTATATTCTCTACTGCAAAGTTCGGAACTAAATGCAGCAAGGTACTCCAGATGTAGTCTAACTAGAGCTCTACACAATGCTAACATAACTTTAACTGCTTTGTGTTCCAGACCCCAATATAAATGTCAGCCTGTGTTATCCTTTTTAATAAGAGAAAGTGAGGACTGCAGATGCTGGAGATCAGAGTCGAGAGTGTGGTGCTGGAAAAGCACAGCCAGTCAGGCAGTATCTGAGGAACAGGAGAATCAACGTATCAGGCATAAGCCTTTCATCAGGAATGAGGCTTGTGGGTCAGAGCTGAGAGATAAATGGGAGGGTGGGGTGGGGTTGGGGAGAGATAGCTGGGAAAGTGATAGGTGGATGAAGATGAGGGAGAAGTGATAGGTCAGAGGAGGCAGTGATGGATGGGTCCAGAGGGCGGTGCTGAGTTGGAGGCTTGCGACTATGGGGAGAGGGGAAATGAGGAAGCTGTTGAAATCCATATTTATCCCATGTGGTTGCAGGGTCCCATGGCGGAATATGAGGCATTCTTCCTCCAGGTATCAGGTGGTAACGATTTGGTGGTGAAGGAGGCCCAGAACCTGCATGTCCTTGTTGGAAGGGGAGGGGGAGTTGAACTGTTCAGCTACAGAGTGGTGGGTTGGTGAGTACGGGTGTCCCAGAGATGTTCTCTGAAATGCTCTTCAAGAAGGCGTCCTGTCTCCCTGATGTAGAGACCACACCAGGTGCAACAGATGGAGTAGATGACACCTGGAGCATTTCAGAGAACACTTCAACTCACTCTCCCGCTCCGTCAAGGACATACAGGTCCTGGGCCTCGTCCACTGCCAAACTATTACTACCCGACGACTGGAGGAGGAACGTCGCATATTCCGCCTTGAACCCTGCAATCACACAAGATAAATGTGGATTTCAACAGCATCCTCATTTCCCCTTCCCAACGTTATCCCAGTCCCAAGCCTCCAACTTGGCCCCGCCCTCCAGAATCGTCCATCACTCCCCCCTCTGACCTATCACCGTCTCGCTCATCTTCGTTCACCTATTGCTTTCCCAGCTACCTGCCCCCAACCCCACCCCCCTCCCACTTATCTCTCAGCTCTGACCCACCAGCCTCATTCCTGATGAAGGGCGTATGCCCGAAATGTCGATTCTCCTGCTCCTCGAATGCTACCTGACCTGCTGTGCTTTTCCAGCAACACACTCTCAACACTCATCCTTTTTAATAGTTTTGGCATTTGTTGACTAACTTTTAGTGATTCCTGCATTGGACCCCAAAAGACTTGCTGAGTTAGAGTACCTAGTTTTTTATTACAGTTGATTTCTTATCTGTTTCAGCATTCTTACACGGTGCTTCCACATTGACTTCTGCAGAACAGAGGAAAGGCTACTATGGTTCAGGCAGACACTCCTAAGTCCTTGTGGTTGGTGATTTCTAGGAGTTTGGGAAATGAGAAAATCCCCTGCAGCTGTAGAATGTAGCAACTCAGTGGCTGTGGCAGCCTTGCCCACTGGATTTCTGCATTGCAACTTAGGAGCCCTAACGTCTGCTTAACCAATCCTTTTCACTAATGCGGACATGATTTCCGGACCACCCTTTGTTCACTTAAAGGGAAGAAGGTGTCCATTTGTCCAACAGATGTATCTCAAAATTGGGATGTCCTGCTCATTGTCATTCTGCTTGCTGACTCAGTCACTCAATACCCATTCATTTCAATGGAGTTCTAACTTTCCTTTAACAGTTGCATGCCGGATTTTCAGAAGTAACTGCTCGTCCTATTTCCCACCTTCCCAAAGCTGCCCATAAGCTGCATAACGACTTCATCCAAAATAAATGAGGCTCAATCTCAAGAATTCATAAACCTTCCGGCTAATTTCACAAAGTGGATTGAGTGAATGCCCAGCCCTAATCTGGGCCATAAACAAAAGTTAAATCCCATGGTTTTTTTGCCTCACTCTGAAAACTCCACTCTCAATTCAAAATTTAAACAGCATTTTCTTCTATATCGTAAGCTGTACACGATGTGATAAATCTTTTCTATTTGTATAAATCTTTCCTCCAGAACAATTCAACTTTCCCAAAACACAAACAAAAATATTAGAAAAATATTACAAAATCTAAATGCAAGCATAAGCCTAGTCACTCTACAGGATATCAAGGAACTTAATTAAAACCGTGTAGGGAATGGATTTGAAGAAATTCAATGGCAAAGAGATTATCATTACTTTTCAGGCTATCTACACTATTTGATACAAAAACTAGGCACTACAGATGCTGAAAATGAAAAATAAAACAGCAAATTCAGACAGCATCTGGAGAAAGAGAAACATGGTGCTAACTTTTGACAAGGTGTCAGAGGTGATTGAGAAGGCAGATACATCAGTAAATACGTTATGGCATGCCAATTACATGCTGCCACTGCACCATTTTCCGTAGGAGGCTTCTCTGAGAGTGCAGTGCCTGTCCCACAGTGACAGGCAAACATTAAGATAATTAGGGAAGCACTTGACAGGCAATTATGTGAGGCAGTGAAATGTTACTGGAGATGCATTGGCACCATGCTGTCTCAACACCAAATCCAAGTAGATGATCTGGCAGTAAGCCCTTGATCAAAGTATCATACATATGAAATTTTGCATAATATGATTAAGCAGTGAGGAGAAACTCTTGCACATCTATTAACCTGCTATTCTCAAAGCAGTATTGGGGTTGATAATGGAAAAGAAGATTTTTACAGAAAATATTAGTCACAAAGGTGCTTTTAGCATTTGAGCTTCTGATACCTGAATTTTCAAGGTAGTGTCATGAACCTAACAGACTTTATGGCAGAGCCCAGAAGACTACCATATGATTTATACTTTGCAATTGTCCAAATGTTGCTAGTTTGCAACCTTTCATGACATAATTTAATGGCCTAATCATAATTGTTTGGATTTTAGAATGACTGCAGTTTTACAAGTATTGGCCAGCTAGTTGGAAGGGATTGAATGTTGAATTGATTAGAATTTTCCATTATTAATGAGCAACCAGAATAACATAATCACAAAAATCCTGTTTAGTTTATTTGCAACAATACAACAGCCAATCAGTCTAATATGCCAAACTGAATGAGAAACAGTCAATACTGTGGTGCTGGAAAAGTGCAGCATGTCAGGCAGCATCTGAGGAGTAGGATAATCGACATTTCAGGCATACATCCTTCATCAGAAATGAGGCATGTAGGCCAGGGGTGCTGAGAGATAAATGGGAGGGATATGGGGCTGGGAAGAGGGTAGCTGGGAATGTGATAGGTAGATGAAGGTGGGGGTGGGAATATTGATAGGTCAGACAGGAAGGTGGAGCGGCTAGGTGGGAAGAAAGATGAACATGTCAAGAGGGTGGTGGCGAGTTGGAGGTTTGGGACTGGGGTAAAGTGGGGGGAGGGAAAATGGGGAAACTGATGAAATCCACATTGATCACGTGTGGTTTCAGGGTCCCAAAGCGGAAGATGAAGTGTTCTTCTTCCAAGCGTCGGATGGTTTTAGGGTTTGGCAATGGAGGAGGCCCAGGACCTACATGTCTTTGGTGGAGTGGGAGTTAAAATGTTCAGCCACGAGGCAGTGGGATAGGTTGATGCGGGTGTCCAAGAGATGTTCTCTGACATTATCTGCAAGTTGGCGTCCTGTCTCCCTGACGTACAGGAGACCAATCGGGTACAACAGATGGATGACGTGTGTGGAAGTACGGGTAAATTGTTGTCAAATGTGGAAGGATCCTTTAGGCCCTTGGATGGAGGTGAGGGGGGAGGTGTGGGTGCAGGTTTTTCACTTCTTGCATTGGCAGGGGAAAGTGCCAGGAGTGGAGTGTGGGCTGAGAAACAGTCAACCATGAGCCATGGAAACGGCAACAGAAACCAAGCTAAAGTGTGCTCTGTTAGACAGGCAGGCACTTCCAAACTGACTGTTCCAATGAACTGCACCTACAAGAACAAAGGAAGGAATTATCCCACTAGTCTGATCATCAGCACGCAAGGTAAGCTGGGCGGCACGGTGGCTCAGTGGTTAGCACTGCTGCCTTATAGCGCCAGGGACCCAGGTTCAATTCCCACCTCGGGTGACTGTTCATGTGGAGTTTGCATATTCTCCCCGTGTCTGCGTGGGTTTCCTCCAGGTGTTCCGGTTTCCTCCCACAGTCCAAAGATGTGCAGGTCAGGTTCATTGGTCATACTAAATTGTCCATAGTGTTAGGTGGATTAGTCATGGGTAAATGTAGGGGAATGGGTGGTTTGCTCTTTGGAGGGTCGGTGTGGACTTGTTGGGCTGAATGGCCTGTTTCCACACTGTAGGGAATCTAATCTAACAAGGACAACCTGATAATCAAATCAAGTGAGAAAAGAACAATTGTCTAACCAGACAAGCAGGCACCAGGAAGGCATGGAAAAGGAGTATACATCAACACAAGAGGTGGATAGTCTGGCGATTGGCACTACAGTTGGGAATGGGTGGTCTAGTTAACAACTGGCAGACATGGAGAGACAGGATAGTGGCGGAGTGACTAACTTACAAATTCTACTCCCATACAGAGGCAAAATCAAAAGGCTTGGATGTTACTATATGGCTGATACGCTTAATGATTACTAAAATGGCTATGGCGTTTCACGAGAATGTTTTGTCTCATCCTTTTCATTTTCACCCAGAATAACAATCAAAAGTGAAACAAATTAAGATCTTTAAGGTCCCTACAACCCAAGCATGTTGGAATTGAGTCTCGATTTTTAAATGTAAGTGACACAATTAGTCAGAATGCGAGGCCAGGAGGTGAGATTAACTAGCCTGGTGCCAATTGCACGTTGGGAAGCTGCTGTGGCTTTGCCAATTCGAGCAGGCAGTTCCTGTGAAGGACTAGGATGCAAAAGGAGGTGGTGCAAGATGCTGCCAGACCGGCTGAGCATTGGCAGCACTTCCTGTTTCAAGATTTACAACATCTGCACTACTTTGTTTTTGAATAACTATTTATTTAGAGCTGCTCTTAGATACCACCTAGTGGATACAGGAGCCATTTATTCAGCTTTGTCATTAATGGTACTGTGTGAAGGGCCCAATTATTCAGTACTGCATTTAAATACTACTGCATAATGGAACTGTTTATTCAGCAATGCACTTAATACTCCTGTATAAAGGGACAATTACTCAATACTGAACTCAATACTTGTGTACTAAGGAATCATTTATTCAATATAGTAATTGATTCTACAGAAGGCATTGTTTATTCTGCACTGCATTCAATATTACTGTATATTGAGACCATTTATTTAGTGCTACATTAAGAACTGCTGCATAAAAGGACTGTTTATTCATTGTTACACTACAAAAACTGCAGTATAAATAATACTTTTGTCCTCAAACTACTGTATAAAGGAACTGTTTATTGAATCATTGATACAATATTTTCTGCTTTCTATTAGAAATTCAACTGGAATTGGACAGATAGCAGATCATTAAGCTGTTTCTTCTTTTCCTTCACAATGAAGGAAATTTCATGCACTGAGGAATAAAGATGAATTAAATCTTTGTTTGACTTACAATAGAGCTTGATGCCTGGACTTTCTCTACAAAAGGTCAAATTTAGTCCTGCCTTCAGATCTAATTCCTAATGGGGTCATTTAATCAAAGCTATCTTTAGACCTACTGTATGATGGGACAAATTATTCATTGCTGTACACTGAGGTCATTTATCCAATGTTATTCTCATATCTATTGTTTAAGGAGCCATTTATTCAACAAGACTCTCAGACCTATTAAGGGGCTATTTATACAAAGCTGCTCTCAGTCATCCCCTTGACTGCACCTTAGCCAGAATGAATTGCATGCTAATAAAAGTGGCCAATTCTGAGGAGTCGAGTGGCTGTAATGAAATATGGGCATAACAAGCTTTAGCTTCAATAACATAAAATAACATCGTTAACTGAAGTCTTGAGATCTTGTTGATAGGATAAACACCAGGAGATGCCTGATCAATTGGAATAATGAGATTGTGTCTGCTGAAATGATAGAATTTGGTGGCTACCCATTTGGAAGGTAACCATTTTTGTGGTGGAGTATACATTAATCTCAAGGCTCAACATGGACTTGAATAGAATGTTGAAAAACCTATGACAATAGCAGGGGAGTAAATGGAACAGAGAGTGAGCTTTCAGAATTTATGATAATGCCGATGGCTTTGCTTCATCCAAATTGTAATTGGAGGAATGTATTCACATCCATAATAAAATACATGTTGATAGTGATCTAGGCTTGTGATCTGTGGTCATAGGACTTACCCCAAGTGCTGAATGAAATGAGATACATTCTCAATTTATTACAGAACGGAGAAAAACAAAACATAGAAATAAATATAAAACAACAGACTCTCGCATTTATCCATATTTCTAGCCTTGGTCAATTATATCTCTTAAGTTCTAACCAGGTCTCTCCAGGTTCTGGACAGAGCATTTGCAATCACGTTTGATTTCCCAGTGAAGTGCAATGGTTGAAGGACAAACTCTAACAGAATAACCTACTGTTCTGGTTCTTAAATGCTCCATAAAAGTAATGGGTTGTGGTCAGTGTATGCTGTGGTCTGTCTGTACCCATTTCAGACATATATTTCAGTGTATTTGAGCACCAGTAGTAAACTACTGTGAAGTACCAATTTTGTTGCTTGTTCAGGTTTTTGGAGGAGTGCTTGATTGATCTCTCTATTCTGGATGCATTTTGCTGAAGGAGGATCCTGCCCCAGTTCACATGCGTCGATGGCTACTTAAAATGTTTCGCAAAATCTGAGAGCTGTATGCATGGGCTCACTTACTAAAATGACATTCAGTATTGTCAAACTAGTTTAGTATTTCTCAGTCCATATTAACTTTGCTTTCTTCTGCAGTCGTCTGATAATAGCATGACAACCTTTGGTAGAATCCACTCATTCCTTTATAACCTCATGATTGCTCTATATATTGTGGGAATAGGGAACTGCATTACTGCTTATACCTTTGCAGCGCTGAGTAGTACTTGGCCTTGACCCCCCACTACCTGTCCTAGACAGGTAACTTGGGCCTTGGTGAACTTTGCAAGATTGATCTGTACATCTGACTGCATTTTTGGAAAAGGACTTCCAGTTGCTGTCAGTACATTTTTCAGGTATCACTGTCCACTAGATGGTCATCTGGGTACACCATGCAATTATGTAAGCCTAGCACTGTCTGGTTCATCAGCCTTTAAAAGGTGGTGGGAAATTTTGTGGTCCAAATGACAAAACTTGGCATTTGTACAAACCGTCTGGAGTAATGGCAGCAGAGATTTGTTATGACCAGTCTTTTGGTAAGGTTCCCCAGTTTGTTTCTGTTCCAAATGGAAAATCTCAAACCATGAATCTTTGGGTGGGTTGGGGAAAAAACTAGCTCCTCTTTATTTACCTTCTCCTATAATTGGTCATAAATTTTTAAAAACGTATCCTCTCCCTTACTGCCATCCCAAAGCAATTTTGGTCTTAAAGGGAACTAATTTAACTGGGCTTTCTTAAGTTAACAAAAGACTGTGTTTGCTAGTTACTAAATATGAGAAGAAATAATAACATATTACGTAGACACATAGGTATAAGACGTTGATCCTAAAAGGATGAAAAATATGGATCAGTCTGAGTGAAGAGTTTATCGTAGAAAATGCTGCTATTACAGTAGATGTTACCTGTAGCATTGAGATTCATAGCTGAACAGTCAATTTTGAAGCTCTTGACCTTGTGGGTTAATTAAATTTCATTTGTCCTGGCTCCTTTTGACAGTGGCTGTTTGGCACCACTCAGAATGAGAGAATGATTTTGCTCTGTCTACCGGAAACACAGGGCTGTTTAATGGCTGGTCTCAAAGCTGAGACCTGCGCAACATACTGGTCCTCACACTAGGATGAAAGGCCACTAACAAACCAAGCTTGAGTATCACTTTCAACCACATTTCTTTTGCCTAGAAGCATAAAGTACAAGATATCTGTCAGATATCAATTCTTCCGGAGAGGAAATTCAGTCTCACATTCTGGTATTGTTTTCTTACTTTCCATGAATATGTACAGGTATAACATTCCAGAATTCCTTTTCAAATAGCTACTGAATTTACATTCACAGTCACATTGTCTTTATCAATCTTTGTTTTAAAAAAAACACATGTTGGAATCACAAATTTGAGACGTTTGTTGATGATCTGTGATTAGAACATCAGGTATATCATAGATGAATATACAGGACATGAGAGAGTCAAAAGAACTTGTTGAGGAAGATTAATGAAATAATAAAATACAATGGAGGCTGGAAATCTGAAATTAAAAATACAAACACTTTGATGTAAGCTTATTAAACCTAACAGAAGGTCACTTGATCTGAAATGTTAACTCTGTATCTTTCCCATGATACTGCCTGATCTGTTGTGCTCCTCCAGTTTCTTTTTGTATTTAGTGAAAGAGGTGGCTAAGGCCAGGGTAGGGAGGAGCTTAAGTTAAGTTTTGTGTGAGACAAGAAAAAGGGAAGCAATAAAGTTTTCTGAAAAGATTGCCTCAATCTCAGTGCAGAAGAGGTCAATGAGATCCTTAAACCTAAGAGCTAATTTTGAGGGTGAAGGAGACAGATGCAGGAAATGAGATTACCAAGAATCAACAGTGAGGGTGTGTGAGGAAAGAAAATGTTCCAAAAAGGCCAAGGCATAGAGAGGAGAAGAACATCATTAAGACTGAGGCAGAGAGAAGCATAAAACCCAACAAAAGGATCTGCCGAAAGAAAACAGGTGTTGTAAAGGGTGAGACAGAGAGAGAGCAAGAGAGCCTTCAAAAAAGACAGTCGAAATAACATAAAATATATGAGTTGGAGTAGTCCATTTGGCCCTTCAATGCAGCTTGACACACCAACAAGATCATGGCTGATATTGGACCTTAAATGCACCTTCCTGCACAAACCTTAGCTCATACCTTAGTTTATGTATAGATCGTACCTTGAACATACTCAAAGACACTGCATCTATAACTCCCTGGCAAAAATAATACAGACCATTCTCAATCCTTTGAGTGAAAATTCTTAAGAAACCTCTCTGATCTGAGTTTTAAATGTCCAATCCCTTATTATAAGATTCTAACTCCATGTCCTAGATTTCCCAGCCAGGGACAACATGGTTCCGCAACTGACTTATCAAAGTCCATTAAAAAGTTTACATGGTTCAGTGGGATCATCTCTCACTTACAAACTCGAGGGAATATAGCAAAAATAAAATCCTGCATACAGTGGAAATCTTAAACAAAACAGAAAATGATGAAAATATTGAGCAAACCTGGCAGGGTCCATTATTAGGGGTAAATGTTTCAAATTGAATATGATTTTGTGGGAACTGACAGAGTAAAACTGTAATGGATCTAATGACATTGAAAAGGAGGAAAGGAAGGAAGAACAAAAAGGTAGGTCTGAGAGCAGGAAAGGTTAAATGACAAAAATGTCAGAGACAAAAGACAAAGGATGTGGTAATGGTTGAGTCAGTGTAAATGCCAGAATAATGAACAAGGTCGAGAGTCAATCAGGAATGGATTATGGCTGATGAAGGGCTTATGCCCAAAACGTCATTCCTCATGCTCCTCGGATGCTGCCTGACCTGCTGTGCTTTTCACACTCTTGACTCTGATCTCCAGCATCTGCAGTCCTCACTTTCTCTAGAATAATGAACAACACAGTTCAAAAACAGCAGCATGGAAAACAAGATTCAAACTGGTTTGACAGAGTACAACCAAAGTAACAATTGTGGATAGGCAGCATGTTCTTTACATTTGGCAGTTCTGCTGAAGTCTTTTTCATTCTTATATCTGATGGATCAAAATTCCCACTTGCTTGCCCTAAGCTTGCCCAAATTCATTACAAACTGGGTTACAAAACTGGATCATCTTCAAATTGCTCATATCAATTGGATAGAAATACATTGAGTTATAAATCCAGCTTCTTCAATGTTAAAATTACAAGAAAAGGATAATTTGTAAATACTAAAAAAATTAAACAGCATCTTCCTCCACAGTTAATACATGAACTATCACCCAGGCTGCCAGTCAGCAGTAATTGCAACCTCTAGCTTATAATCATAAAATTTAATGGCAGTTCTCTGAACCATCTTCTTTAAGGGAAGGTGGCCAAAATAAATTATTAATAATGAACAGTAGGCTCCTCATTGTTACCTCTGGTTCCCTTCAAGAATGACAAAAAATCTTGTTCTTTTTCTCATCTACTGCCTTCAGTGATAACGTCTGAAAACACAGCTTCAGTTTTCATCTGTAAATTGATGACACACAAACCTAGCTCAACACCACTTCTTCCAGCTGCCCAGCAATTATTAGACTGCTTTTCCCAACATCCAGTCCTAGATAAGCAGAAATCTCCTCTGACTAAATATTGGGAATATAATGGCCATTTCCATCAGTCCTCACTACAAACTTCATTTCCTAGCTAATGATTGCAAACCCCTAGCCAGCTGTTGTTTGCAACTTTGATATTGTTTTTGACCCAAGATAAGCTTCTGATTACATAGCCTCTTTCCATCTCCATAAGTTGTGCAGTCCACCTCATCCTGATTCTGTCCTTTCTCCCTTCAGATGTGACTATATTCCACTCTTCTTCAGCCTTCCAATTTCCACCCTCCATAATCCCAAGGACACTAAAACTCTATTGCGCATGCCCTAACTCACATCAAATCCCAGTCATACATTGCCGCTGTGCCTCTCAATTACATAATACTTCAGCTTTAAAATTCTTATCCTGCTTTTCAAATCCCTTTGTGGCTTTAACACTTCAATCTCCGTAATCACATCAAGGCTTATAATTCTCCAAATCTGAACCTTTAATTCCAGAATCTTTTGCTACCCTGATTTTAACTGCAGCAATATCACAACAGCTGCATAGGCCCTAATGTCTGGAATGCCCTTCATAAAAGTTTGGCTCTCTACCTTTCTTTAAAACTAGCTCTTTGACTAAGTTTTCGATCATCCATCTTAATATCTCCTTATGTGATCTTTTGTCAAGCTTTGTTCAAAACTCTTCAGTAAAGTACCTTGCAACATTTTAATGTGTTAAAGGTGTTATGTAAGTTGTTGTCAAAATGTAACTTTTACTTGGAGGGGCATCTGAGTATGTAGCTACTGTTGTGGATAACAGCATTATTTTGGAATTAAACTGTCAGATATCGATCAGTGGCCACACATTTATATTAAAATTTACTTAAACACACATATATTATACTTATTTTAAGGAAGAGATATGTCAGCTCTTAGCCCACTCTGACAGATTACTCATATTGCATTTCTACTTGATTGTAATTAGGAATTTATGTTGCAAAGTCATCATTAAAAATTGTGAGCATGAGGGATGCACAATCAGATTTCTATACTCGGAGATTATATTTATCCCACCATTGCAATGAAACAGCAGTTGTATATAACATAAACAGTAAAGAATCAGCCAGATAAAAGATTCCACTCAGTTAAAACCTCTCCATGAAATGATTCCACAGAAATGGTCTCTTCAAACATTTTAACTTTGTGCTAAAATATTTTTGCATAAACACAAAAATATGGCTAAATGGCAGAAGCTCTATATTTTCAACAAAGTTAAAAGATCCCACAGCCAATGGATTAGATTTGATTTCTGTAGAGCCACTACATCCAATTGTGAATGGTGGTGAACAAGGAAGTAACTAACAAGAGTAAGAGACTCCATGAACATCCTCATCCTCCAAAAGGGGAGCCTGAAACATGAATGCAAAATACAAGACTGAAGTATTTATAATTATCTATGTGAAGAGCTGAGTGGGTGATCCATGTCAGTCTCATCCTGAGATCCCTAATATCACAGGTACCAGTCTTATGCCAATTCAATTCACTCCATTTAATATTAGGAGATGTTTGAAACACTGGATATAGCATTGGCTATGGATCCAGTCAGCATTCCACCTGTAGCACTGAAAACCAGTGCTCTAAAACAAAGTATGCCATTACTGCATCCAAGCTGTTCCAGCTATAACAAAAAGAATATGGAAACTTGCCCACGAGGCATAAACTGAAAAATGGTAAGTAACATTTCTACCACTGAAGTGCCAGGTGATGACCATCTATAATGAAAGAGAATCAAAGCATGCCCTTTTGATGTTCAGCAACATTATTATCATTGGGCAGGAGTTTTTGGATGGCGGTGTTTCCCATCAGACCACCAAAAGATATGACAGAGAATGCATCTCTGCTGATTACAAAAGCCATACAGCTATTTAATGCTCGAAGAAGAAACATAACTGGCTGAAGGGAGGACTTAGATCATAAGATCATAAGACATAGGAGCAGAAATTAGGCCATTAGGCCCATGAGTCTGCTCTGCCTTTTAATCATGGCTAATAAGTTTCTCAACCCCATTCTCCTGTTTTCTCCCATAGCCCTTGGTGCCCTTGACAATCAAGAACCTATCTATCGCTGTCATAAATAAATTCAATGACTTGACCTCCACGAATTTCATAGATTCACCACTGTGTGGCTGAAGAAGTTTCTCCTTATCTCCGTTCTAAAGGGTCTTCCCTTTACTCTAAGGCTGTGCCCTCGGGTCCTAGTTTCTCCTACCAATGGAAACATCTTCCCAATGTCCACTCTGACCAGGCCATTCAGTATTCTGTAAGTTTCAATTAGATCCCCCATCATCCTTCTAAAATCCCATTGAGTATCGTTCCAGAGTCTCAGAGAATTGAGTTGATTGTCTGACAGCTCTCTAAACACATCCACACTGGCACTAGCAAAGGCCAGGACTAGGATTACAAGTAATCACCAGATAAAATCCAGGACTAGGTAAGTGCAGCATCTAATGGCTGTGCGGTTAAATGAGGCCTGAAAATATGTAAAGAGGGGCATGGTAATTTTAATGGAGAGGTTGGAAGGGTTGCCTAATGTGTAAAAAGGTCCTTGAGGGAGAAGTCTGCCAGTTCCCACCTGAGTCACTCAATAGGTGACATGCAGGGTTTTCCCCTTGTCCCTGAACTCTGGCCACTCAATACTTGGACAGTTGTGAAGCACATGCAGCCATTCATGTCCTCCACTAACAGCAGCTGCTGCTGTCTAATGTCACCTCCCTAGAACTACAGAAGATAGAATTGTTTAGATGACATGTCTGCCAAAGTTGAATATGTGATAATGTTAGCCAACTATGGGAACGAGTGCAGCTTTCTTAGTGTCTTAGGGTGAGGTGTATATGAATGTGAGATTTGTGTCTGATTGATATAGAGTTTTGGTAGCTGAGTGGAGTGGATGTGATAATTTGAATGGTGTGTGAGAGCAATAGTGGAATTGTTAGAAACTGGCAAAACATTCAGTGACCTTGACCACTTCTGTGAGATTATTAAAATTCTCGAGGTACTGCATCCAGCTCCTTCACACTAGCATTGTGGCATTGGCTGCTGCAACCACCAACTCTCACTGCCTTTTGAGTCTTGTTTAAGGGCCTCCTGGTCACCTGAAGGAGAACATGTCTTCCTCCTTAGCCACGTCATAGAGTCATTGAGTCATAGAGATGTAGAGTATAGAAACAGATCCATTGGTCCAACTTGTCCATGCTGACCAGATATCCTAACCTAATCTCATCTCATTTATCAGCATTTGGCCCATATACCTCATGATTAAATCTTGAGGATTAGTTCTATAGCCTGTCACACCAATGCTGTTCCTACCTTCTTTAAGACTTCAAAGTAAAATTGAAATAATTTCAGCCCCTGCGGTGGCCAGAATACACTTCTCTTTATAGGGTATATTTTGGTTTTACATAGTACTGGCTAACTTTAAATGGCACTGACCTTACCTGAACTTAGGCACCTGGCTGATGCATTAATGTAGGTAGCACAAAGTTGGTATTCTACCTGCATCACTAAACTGACAGAGGTAGTGGCATGTCATGATTCCTGTGGCCAATTTAAATGGCTATCCAATGTAGCCTCATTATGTTTAACAGGTTTACTAATATAGCCATAATAATCCACCTAACTCTAGATCCAACTAATTATATATTTTATTTCTCGACTCCTCGTAATTAGTTGAAATGTTTACTGTTGTTGTAATGCACGTTTCCATTGTACTTGTGAGAATTTGAATGGTTTTGTCAAGGGACTGAATAGGCAGTCCCTTACTGAATTAAAGGTAATATCTAGACATTGTAATGGGCTCCTTCCTCAGTGCTCATACACTCCCTTTGCAGAGTAAACAATATTATGCTTTATCAAGCAGAGGGAAAGCACTTAATGAATTCCTTGCATTTAAGATCAAGTTTGAAATGACAATGTAAGTAGTACTATATGTCAGAAAACTACTGTTCAATTCAACAGCTTCAGCACAGAAAATTGAAATATTTTAAATTATTTATTTTCCTAAAAAATGTAAAGATTGTGCATTTACATCAAACAGCAAAACATTTTGTGCATGCTTATATTAGCTGCATCCAGTGTCTCACAGAGCAATAAATATTTTCAATTGCAAAGATACTTTTCCTGTCACAAATGTAACAAATTCATTCTTGGGGTTAACTAATTTACATTTCTGAGATTTAGCTGTTAGCGTAACTCCACAGAACATGCTTATTAATAAAGTGGAAGCTTGGTTCAGAGATAATATAGTCACTGTTGCATTTGTAAGGAATTATGACTGCCAAAAGGCACAAAGCAAGATCACACAAACAGAAATGAGAATAAGTAGCCAAGTTATCAATTTTCAGTGGCAACTACCCTGCAGGGACACTACCAGTACAAGAAGGGCAAGAGCAGCAACATTATAAAAGCACCATCATTGAATTTCACTATTATAAACTGGAGATAGACCTACCCTTGATTCAGAAGAACATTTAAACCTTCGTGAATCTTGATGCTGTTTGTCATCCTGCAGGTCTTACAAACATACTTTTGTACAAAATTACATAATCTACAAGTTTAGCCTAGTTATATCTTCAACACAAAGAATTGGAGAATATACACAGAACGCTACAGACTGCAAGAAACAAATCAAAGCATATGGTTTTATTGAAGTTTAGCAAGAGGTAGCTGGAGGTTTTATTGGAAATTGATATTGCCTGAAACAATGAGAAATAATTACGTTTGGCACAGAAAATTAAGTAGGCTGTGTGGGAACATCTGAAGAAATAATTTCACATTACTTCAACTTCATATTGACTGCAATATGACTGTAAGTAATCTTATGCATTTTAACTGTCTTTTTATGACTTTTCTGCACCTTGCTTCTCACAGTTTTAATTATCTCTATAGCACCAGAAGGAAATTATTTAAACTCTAACTATATATTTCATATAATATTTCATAGTGTTATTCTTACCAAGTCTGTGAGAAATTACTTTAAAAAAAATCTTTTCCATCATAGCTTAATTTGAAGATAAGAAAATCCTGTAGGTGGCACTCCTATGCTAACGTCTGCTCAGCCTACGCAAGATATTAAAGGTGATGCCAACCTAATATTGCTTTCTATAAGGGGAAATAATGTCATGTTAAAGATAACTACAGCCAGTTTCTCACAGCCTTTAATTTATTCTGCAAGCAGTGTTATTCTCAAATGTTAATTTGCGGTCTTTTCAAGGAATTTGCATATACAAAGCTTAACACTTTTTGTTTGGTCCATGTTAAGAATTTTAATTCTGTTCTTGAGCCATAAATCTGTGATTTTCCTTACACTCATATTTCTAGTTAAATGTTCTGATACTTAAATCACGTTGTGCATTATGGTAACTAGTGGAGACATTTTGTTACAACCAATTTAATTTTCTGTCATGATTGTTTTGCTTGGCTTAATTTGATCCCAGTAAGGTTCTGTCCAGGATTATCCATTTGTATTATAATCTACTGATTAATTCAAGAGGTTTAAACTGTGATTTGATAACAACCCTTTATCTTGTGTAGGAGGTCAGCACTCGAGCCGTGGTGTGGCGCATCATATAATCTGCTGCAGTAATATGCATGTTAAAGCTGAAATGTCATATTTTCTTTTTGGAAACAGCTTTCCAGTTTAATTCTCAGTTGCTATGGAGATATTTTAACAAGTCTGTTTACAGCATAGGATTTGATATGGCAAAGTGTTCATGGAGAACATCATAGAGATCATATTAAATGGTTGTGATAGGCATTGAGCTAAGAATATGCAATTTCAATTAGAAAACATGGACAACCATAGAGTACTTGTTTACTTAATGGACATTTTGTATTCTTATGTCTACACTATATCAATCTCGACAACAGTGAAGGAAATTTTGAGATGACATGAAGGTTGAAAGATATTTATTATATAACTAAAAAAAAATCATTATTTCACTCCTTTTTTCCTTTTATCTGCTTTATTACATTGACCTCAGTCTCTGGTACCTCACCCAAGTGGTTATTCTTTGTGTCATGAGTACACAGTAGGTGACTAACCTGCTTGATTTTTCCCTCTCATTAGCTAAAGACTAAAGATACATCTGTTTAGCTGCCTCAATGAGAGCTGCTAAGCATAGACTCTATATCAACTTAATTACTCTCTGCTCTGAACGTTTCAGTACCACCAAGAGGGAACTTATTAATTTACTGAAGTATGAACTAGGTATTGCATAGATCAGGTGAGCTTATTGGAAGCTAGGATTATTAAACATGTTTTAAATTTGCATTTTGGGTTACCTGCCAGGTACACAATGTAACACTGAATTAAGGTTCAAATTGCAATGTCTCATTCTTAAATCCCAACTCTCTGAGTGCAACAAAATGAAATAATCTCTCATATCTGATCCCTTCACTAATGATTTAAGGAAATTAAATTCAAATTGTGGCACAGTTGAATTCTGTTGATTGGATTAAGTGACTCACTTTTAATGTTATTCAGTTCTGACAGAAAAGAAAGGCTTACCTGTGTTCTTACCTTTAAATGATGGAGGCAGGTGACGAAGATGTTAAAGACACAGAGTAATAACAAGTAACAATGTGATAGAGTCACTCAGAAGTGACAAACTCTCATGCGAATTATTGCTCACCTCAAGAGCAGAAATGGAAACTACAATTCCCTGCAAATGAGTTCCATAAAATTTGTAAGTCCAGAAATAATGATGTGGGATATTAGCAAATAGACACTTCATGCATTTCTTACTCTCCTACTTTAGCAGGGACATTTGTCCATTTAAATGGGTGAGCATCAATGGTATTATAATGCACAGAAAACTTACAAATTCATCGTTTGTACAGTGGTATCCGATAACACAACTATCAGGCTTTTCAACAAGGGACAAAAATTACATTCAGACTAGGTCTGTAAACATGTTGATGATGGATTGGAAAAGATTAGAAGAATCTGGGCCAAGTGTAGCAAAATGGGGTTAGCGTAGATGGACATTTTGGTTGGCATGGACCAGTTTGGGTGAAAGGGTCTGTTTCTATGCTATAGGACTCTGTGACTCCATGACTCTTTGTAATTCTGAATTCAAAACATCAATAGAACAATTTATTCCCCATTTAAACTTTATCCATATTTGTTATTCTTTCATCTTTCTCCATGTGTCATTCTCTGTTGGTCTTTGAGTGCTAGGATACAATAACAAGTACGCTGTGGCTAGACTTGCAAAGCTCGGATAGTGAACTTTTATCACCTGATTTTAAGACCTGAGACCTTTCTGAACTAAACTGATTGTAAAAAAGGTCAAATATTGATTTATAATGTTTGTTACAAGATTGAGACAAATCCAACCCATATTGAATGCACTAAACTAGCTGCTTTGAGGTTAGGATTTCTTACAAAGACAGTGAAACTAGATGACTGACTCAGCATCACATAACCTGCACATCTATGCACTACAGGAGGCGACAGGAACATGCGGCGGAAACCCATGCAGACATGGGGAGAACATGCAAACTCCACATAAGAAGATAGTCTGAGGTTAGAATTGAACCTGGATTTCTGGAGCAGTGAGGCAGCAATGCTAACCATTGTGCCACCCCTCAAACATATTAGGAGATGAAGAGTTGCCAGCTTGAAAAAAACAATTTAGCAAGACGTGGGAATATACAAATGAAACATATTTCAGAAGCTTGCTTGGTAAACCAGAGGGAGAATGAAACCAGGAAGACTTGCTCTCTTTCTCTTCCTATTCCTTATCACCTCTGAAAAAATAACACAGAGAAAATATAACACAGAAAAACTACCATTCACTGAAAACTCCAACATTTTATAAATTTCGCTACCTCAGAGGAAACAAGATAACAAATAAACAGCCATGGGGTCAGGTTTCACTTTCACAACTCCAAGCCTGTTAAAACCTTAAATTACATCTATTCTTATATTCCTGTTTATTCTAAATGCGCTCTCACCTTTCAAGCTTATTACTTATGTTGTGTGTTTGCTTGATGTTGAGTTTTATTAGTTTTACTCAGGATTAGTAAGTATAAGATTCTTCTTTCTTTCACTCAAGAAAACTTTGGAATTGGCTCCTTTATTTTGATCTTGTTCACTAAGTTTTAATTGCAGTTTGATAGCTGTGTGCTAAAAATGAAGTAAAACTATTTACTGCAAATGACACAGAGGGTTTACAAAAGGGGAACTGATTCCCCTTCTTCACCTGGTCACAACAAAATCCATTAGCTTAGCAGGTTTCACCCTTTAACTATTTTAACTTTCACAAACTTCATGCTCTAAGAAAACAAGCTGTATTATAAAATTATAATCTTGGAGGAAGCCACAAAATCTAACGCAAACTCACATTTAACATATTAGTTAAAAAGGCATATTTTCTAGTTTTCTCTTTATTTCTTTAAGCCTAATCCAGAACATTAGACCATCAGTAAGCTTTTTTTTTAGTTCCAGTAGGACAAACACATATTTATCTGGTCAAAACAGGGTGTAAATATAAATAAAAGACCATAAGCAACTCTTAGGGTCACGCTGCACAGAAATGTATTCATGTGAAGTTTCTTTCCATCCCTTAGTATACAATGAAATATTAAAAATGTTATACAGCTGAGATCATGTCACCACCACAGCTGCTATACCTAATGTTCGTGCTTTAGAACAGGTAATATTAAAGACTTAAGAGCAAATTGAACATTCGCAAGTACAGTCTTCAGTTGAACTGAGGTTAAGGGCAAGGGTCAGGTATGCAAACAAAAGTCACACCTCGTTTAAAGAATCATGGCTTTGCTCAGAATTTATCTTTACATACTCCTTTGGATTTGAAAAGTGCATGTTTTCTTCAAGTAGTGAAAATATACTTATTTCATCCTCTAGATTCTAGCCTATTTGTATTCCTTACACTTTATGCCTTACAGCAAAGGGTTGTCCTTTCACACTGGAGAATTGCTTTATATGAGAGGCAGTGGTCCTTGACAAATGGTTTTTATCCATAAAGCTCCCTGGGTCAAAAGAAAAACAGCTTTCCAGATATATTTGTGAATATGAGATTAATTGCTTTAAAGCATGCAGTTTTAATCCTTCAAGATTTATCCTGATACATGGTAGACAGTGAATGTATGAGGCTTGAGCTTTTAAGAATCTATTCATCGCAGATTGTTTTGTAAGTGGTTCATATTTCCACCTTAAAGAGGTTCAAAAATCAAACTACTTCACCTCTACACCACTTCTGAATACTCTTCCTGCCCCACCATTCACAGGTCCTGATCTATGCTCAAATTTGGTAATCACAAACCTGATCCTGTTATCAACCAGCTTTCACGTTCAGGTATTTATCAGCGTGAACACAAACTCATGTTCTCTGCCTTGATGAGGGATACAGAAACACTATAGCACTGTGGCTGAGATCAACTTCCAGCATTGAGGAGGATCTTCCAGTTTTTATTTGATATTTATCACCTCAGAAAAGCGCAGCAGGTCAGGCAGCATCCAGGGAACAGGAGAATCGACGTTTCGGGCAGAAGCCCTTCTTCTTTCCTGAAGAAGGGCTTATGCCCGAAACATCGATTCTCCTGTTCCCTGGATGCTGCCTGATCTGCTGCGCTTTTCCAGCAACACTTTTTCAGCTCTGATCTCCAGCATCTGCAGACCTCACTTTCTCCTATTTATCACCTCAGCCAATAGGCAGCAGGAATAAATTCCAAATTCATTGTCATGTTGATATCATTGTTATAAAAGTGGAAACTTGTCTCACAATGATCAATTATGTTTACACTTAAATACAGCTGATCATACATAACTGGGTAATTCAACTACCTTGTGTGTATTCCTCTTCAACATGATAACAAGAACACATTTGAAAGTTATGAGCAATGTATTCATACCTCCTATTAGTAGCTCTCCCAGCTTGGAGTTGGAAGCTTATGGGTTCTAGTCCTACTCCAAAGATATGAGCTCATTATCTAGTTTGCCACCTCAGCACTGCACTGTTGGAAATGCCAACTTTCAGAAGAGAAGCTAAAGCCGAAGTCTCATCTCTTCTTGGGTACATGCAAAGAATCTGAGAACATTTCCCCCACCAAAATGGGGATGTCTGCTAGTAGTCTGACCAATAACGATACCTCAACCTTTACTTAAATTATCTGAGCATTATCTCCTTGCTGTTTGTGGGACCTTGCTATGCACCATTTGGCTGCTGAATTGTCAATATTACAATACTGACTGTTCTTCCAGAGTACATCATTGACTGTGAAGGACCTTGGAATATGCTGAGGTTATAAAAGTTATTCCATTCTTTCACAAAAAAAATCTACTTGAAGGTTTGTCCTTTCACAGTGGGGAATTGTGTTATATGAGAGTGTGGCACAGTGTTTGCAATGGTTAGCACTGCTGCCTCACAATGACTGGGACTCAGGTTCAATTCCAGCCTCGAACAACTGTCTGTGTGGGGTTTGCACATCCTCCTGGGGTCTGTGTGGGTTTCCTCTGGGTGCTCTGGTTTCCTCCTGCAATGCAAAGATGTGCAGGTTAGGTGAATTGGCCATGCCAAATTGCCCAGAGTGTTCAGGGATGTGTAAATTAGTTGCATTAGTCAGGGGTAAATGTACAGTAATAGGGTAGGGGAATGGGTTTGGATGGGTTACTCTTCAGAGGTTCAGTGTGGACTTGTTGCACCAAATGGGCTATTTCCACACTGTAGGGATTCTATGAATGGCAGTGGCCCCATCCAAAAATGGATTTGTAACCAATTGCTCAGTTAGAAGCTTATATCAGTAGGGTTGGCAATATCTATTTTGTCTCTGCAAGAAAATTCATTTCTTTCTCGCTGTAGGGTCAATAATATTATATATTCTGTATGTGTTTGTAAAATATGAACTTCTGTAATAGCTGATGAGTGACATCCATAAGTGTACTGGTATTCTTTATAAAAAATAATTTTATGTAGCGATTCAATAGAACAAGCTCCACTTTAACACCATCCCAAAATAGTTTGTTTTTAATCCACTTGTTCACAGGATATGGGTGACACTGCCTAGATTAGCATTTATTGTCAGTCATTAATTGCCCTGGAACCATTATAGTTTGTGAAGGAATAGGTACATCACAGTGGTGTTAGGAAGGGAGATCCAGGATTTTAATCTAGTGATAGTGAGAGAACAGTGGTATTGTTCCAAGTCAGAATGGTGTGTGTCTTGGCGAGGAACTTGCAAGTGATGGTGTTCCAATGCATTTGCTGACCTTGTTTTCTTGGAAGGTGCTGTTGAAGGAACCTGGGTTGGTTGCTGCAGTGTACCTTGCAGATTGCTGCCACTGTGAATCAATGTTGGAGGCAGTGAGCATTGAAGGTGGTGCCAATCAAGAGAATTGTTTGACCTGAATGATGTTGAGCTTCCTAAGTGTTTTTGAGCTATGTTCATCCAGTCAAGTGGAGACTATCCTGTCACACTCATGACTTGTGCTTTGTATTTGTTTACATAGTCATAAACTATGTTAATCACTGCAGACTTCCTAGTTTCTAATTGCTTTTTTATTTATATGCTGTATAAATATATGGTGTGGATAGTCCAGTTCAATTTCTCGCTAGTGGTAACTTTCAGGACATTGATAGTGAGCATTCAGCAGAGGTAATATCTTTGAATATCAAGGGGCATTGCATTCTCTCTTTTTGGAGATAGTCATTACCTGGCCCTCATGTAGTGCAAATGCTATTTGCCACTGATCAGCCCAATCCTGTATACTGCTAATGACTTGTTGCATAAGGGTGTAGTCTGCTTCAATAACTGAGGAATCCTGAATCATGCTGAACATTATGATGGAGGAAAGGACCTTAATGAAGTAGCTGAAGATGATTGGTCTTGGGATAATTCCTGAAGAATGCCCGCAGGGACTGAGGTAACTGACCTCGAGCAACAACAGCCATCTTCTTTTGTGCAAAGTAAGACTGCAAAAAAAAAGAGTTTTCCTCCGATCTCCATTAGCTCCAGTTTTGCTGAGGGTCCTGTGTACCACACTCTGTGAAATGCTGCTTTGATATCAAGGCCAGTCACCTGTTACCTCACCTCTGAAGTGCAGCTGTTTTGTTTATGTTTGAACTAAGGGTTAACATTGCCATAAAAATTGATTTGTACCCAATCCCTCAGTTAGAAGATTGAGTGATAGTGTTGGCAGTGCCTCAAAATTAATGTCAATGGGTAAGAAGATATCTGCCTTTGTTACACTGAATGGATTATATTAATATCAAGTCAGCATTTGGGTTTAAAAACACTTCGACTACATTCTGAAGATTTACGAGTTAAGCTGTAGCTGAAGCACAAGTAGAGTGTATTTATTTAGATGATGTCAAAATATACAGTAATAAATGTGAAAAACATATAAGGGATTTAGGGGAATTGTCTAAGTGATAAATCTGGCCAAACGTGAATTCAAAAAAGCAAGGCTAACATACCTAGGACAAGGGCAACTGTTGTCAAGAGCAGTGAAAGTAAAGGCTCTGATAGAATTCCCTGTCCCTAAACTTAAATGGGAAATCATGAAATTTTTCAGAATGCTTGAATTTCCCCAAAATTTTCATGTGGAAAGTGATAAGCTGAAGGCAATTCTTCAACAATAAGAGAACCTATGTTAGCTGCGCTTACTTTACAAAATCTTTTCATCTGTCTGAAGAGTGGAGGCATGGAAAAAATTAAATTGTCATTTTTCTTTTATTTTTTTAAATGTCAGTTCATACAGAAGATAATACTTTAAACCAAAGAGATTCCGCAACAAGAAGGCTCCAATTTTAAAAGTTATATTTATTAGAACATATTGTGATTTGTATGCAATACTGTGTTTTCCTGGAACATTGAGAGCTAAAGCACACAGTATGGAGCTGATGGTTTCTGAACCAAAGAAATAATTGCTTGATAACAACATTTTGATTGGCTCCTGACCAGGTGACTTGGCTTGTGTAATGCCAGTGCAGAGAAACATCCAGTCTACAAAGCTAAAACATCATAAAACACTCTCTGTCTCATAGTGGAGGTATGAGAAAATCTCCAGCAATTGCTAGCTGTCTTTCACTCACCCTAAATCCTCAACTGAAGAAGAAATAAATCACATTCAAAGACAGCAAAAAGGTGAATTTTCAACCAGTGAATGAAAGAGAGTAACAACTTGTAAACAACCTTATATCAACAGCAAAGACCGAAATGAAATTGGAAAAATCTGAAAGAAAACCACATCAACTCTTGTGGTGTAGGCTGGTGCTATTGAACTGTGTTTTTTTGATTTTTGTTTTCCCACCATAATAACCATGTCTAGTTTGTCTTTGTCTGTTTCTGAAGGGAGGGAGGAGGAATTTAAATGGAGGTAGTGCTTAAATTATCGCAAATAATTCATATTAATTGAAATTGATTCAAAACAATTTGTTCATGATAAACAATTATTTCCTTGGTAAGTACAGAAAATTTGTAGGCATTTTCTTTTACCTGAGTTTGACAGTCCAGTAAATTGGAAATTTGATAGTTTAGCTGAATCCTTTAACAGGCTAAATACACGTCACACTAGTCCAGTGAGTAGTGACAAAAGTGTGTGTTAAGGAACCCAACAGAAGAATACCAAATGGTAAGCCACAGTGATTTTTTTTCCTAAGAGGTAAAAAAGCACCAATATGGACTTGAAAAGCACAGGGAAAGGACTTAAACAAGATTTGAAGAAGAGTAGGAAGTGCTATTACACCTGGAATCGAGGGAAAAATATCATTCACAAATGGTCCATCATGTCTGCACTGGCTGTCCAAAATAAACACTTTACTTTGTTAAAAAACATTACTCAGCTCCCTCACATTTTCCTTCTTGACCTGCCTCTAACTTTGATACACTAGGAGAAAGTGAGGACTGCAGAGGTTGGAGACCAGAGTTGAAAGGTGTGGTGCTGGAAAAGCGCAGCAGGCCAGGCAGCATCCGAGGAGCAGGAGAATCGAAGTTTCGGGCATAAGCCCTTCTTCAGGATTGACGCTGGTGTGCCAAGCTGGCTAAGATAAAAGGTGGGGGGGTGGGGGGGGGGGGGGGGGGGGGGGGGGGTGGAATTTGGGGGAGAGGCACTGGGAATACGATAGGTGGAAGGAGGTGAGGGTGAGGGTGATAGGCCGGAGAGGGAGTGGGGGCAGAGAGATCGGGAAGAAGATTGCAGGTCAAGAGGTCGGTGC
Organism: Chiloscyllium plagiosum; assembly: GCF_037043375.1. NCBI lineage: Eukaryota > Metazoa > Chordata > Chondrichthyes > Orectolobiformes > Hemiscylliidae > Chiloscyllium > Chiloscyllium plagiosum. Next base: position 57,826,776 of record NW_028270147.1, on the reverse strand, counting down.
TGAATCCAGGGGTTGGGACTGAGATAAGGTGGGGGTAAGGAAAATGAGGAAGCTGGAGAAATCTACATTCATCCCGTGTGGTTGGAGGGTCCCCAGGCGGAAGATGAGGCGCTCTTCCTCCAGGCGTCATGTGGCCAGGGTTTGGCGATGGAGGAGGCCAAGGACCTGCATGTCCTTGGTGGAGTGGGAGGGGAGTTAAAGTGTTCAGCCACGGGGCGGTTAGGTTGGTTGGTGTGGGTGTCCCAGAGGTGTTCTCTTAAAAGTTCCGCAAGTAGGCGGCCTGTCTCCCCAATGTAGAGGAGACCATATCGAGTGCAGCGGATACAGTAAATGATGTGTGTGGAGGTGCAGGAGAATTTGCGACGGATATGGAAGGATCCATTAGGGCCTTGGAGGGAGGTGAGGGGGGAGGTGTGGGCGCAAGTTTTGCACTTCTTGCGGTTGCAGGGGAAGGTGCCGGGAGTGGAGGTTGGGTTGGTGGGGGGTGTGGACCTGAACAAGGGAGTCGCGGAGGGAGTGGTCTCTCCGGAACGCTGATAGGGGTGGGGAGGGAAATATATCCCTGGTGGTGGGGTCTGTTTGGAGGTGGCGGAAATGACGGAGGATGATACGATGTATCCGGAGGTTGGTGGGGTGGAAGGTGAGGACCAGTGGGATTCTGTCCTGGTGGCGATTGGAGGTGCGGGGTTCAAGGGCGGAGGTGCTGAAGAAGGGCTTATGCCCAAAATGTCGATTCTCCTGCTCCTCGGATGCTGCCTGACCTGCTGTGCTTTTCCAGCACCACACGTTTCAACTAACTTTGATACAGTTGATCGCACCATTCTCCTACAATGCCTTTAGGCCATCATCCAGCTCTTTTCATCTTATTCTAATCTTATCTATTCAATCACCAAGAACCGATATTGTTGCAAGGCTTCTCTCCCTACTCCTGCATTGTTATGACTGGTGTTCTGTGAGGATCCATCCTTGACATCCCAGTATATTTGTCATCTACATGCTGGGTCTCAGCAACATTATCAGAAGGCACTACATCAGTTTCCACGTGTTAACCAGCAACACCCAGATCTACTTCAACATAAGCTTTCTAGGTATCCTGGGTATTCTGGGTGTTTTCTCAGTATCATCTCCCTCGGGTGGAACCAAACTGTTTGCAATCTTTTTGTCAAATTTAACTTGGCAGTGAGTTTCTAAACATATGGTTGTGCCAATGTTAAGACTGGCTATTTCCACCTCTGTAAAAATGCCTAATTTTGACCCATCTCATCTAAGCTCCTTTACATCTAAAATTGATTCTGCTAAAACGTAGGTTTTCCTCCCTAGTACCATCCGCTGTAAACTTGAGGATATGTAAAACATTACTGCACATGCCTAACCTGGACCAAACTTTTACTTTCACACATCAGTCCCGAGCTTGTTGCTGTACATTGATTCCTGATTAAGCAATGCATTTATTTTAAAATTGCTATCCTTATTTTCTGATCTCTTCTTGGCCTCAACCCTTGCCTTCTTTGCAATCTTCTCCAGCCCTAAAATTCTTTTAGATACCTGTAGTCCACCAGCTCTTCTAGATACCTGTAGTCCAAAGTACAGCATCCCAATTTCAATAATTTCTGCCATTAGTGACCACAGTTCAGCTCCCAAGGGTTTAAACGAAAGAACTGCGGATGCTGTAAATCAGAGACAGAAATAAAACTTGCTGGAAAACTCAGCAGGTCTGGCAGCATCTGTGGAGAGAAATCAGATTTCAGGTCCACTGACCCTTCCTCAGAACTGAGTTCTGTGGAAGTGTTAATCGATCTGAAACATGAACTCTGATTTCTCTGCACAAATGCTGCCAGACACACTGAGCTTTTCCTAGGAGAAAGTGAGGACTGCAGATGCTGGAGATCAGAGCTGAAAAATGTGTTGCTGGAAAAGCGCAGCAGGCCAGGCAGCATTCAAGGAGCAAAGGAATTGATGTTTCGGGCAGAAGCCCTTCTTCAGGAATACTGAGCTTTTCCAGCAATTTCTCTTTTTGTGCCCAAGGCTTTAACCTGTAGAATTTCGTCTTCAAATCTCTCTGTCCCCATTTCCTCCATTTCCCCCTTTAAGATGTGAAGAGACAGAGAGTTAAGTATCTAAGTTTGTTTATGGTAGAAATCTCAGTAGAAATACAAGAAGTGAGGAGGCTGCAAAGAGATATTGATAGGCTGAGTGGGCACAGGATGACAGATGAAGGATGTGTGGAGAAGTGTGAATTATTCACTTTGATTGTAAGAGTAGAAAAGCAGATTTTCTTTTAAAGGCATGCAACTTACAAATGTTGATGCTCAGAGAGATTTGCATGTGCTTGTTCAAGAAACTTATCAGTTCACATTAAGGTACAGAAAACAATTTGGAAAGTAACTGGCATATTGTAAGGGAATTTGAGTACAGGAATAAATACGCCTTGCTACAATTGTTCCAAAGAAGAGTCGTATTGTACTTGAAAAGTCGGAGAGATAGCTATGATAGAGAGATTTTTGGTCCATCAAGGAATAAAGGAGCTGAGTGAGAAAGTGGTATTGAAGTCCCAAATCAGTCCAAATTATATTGAATTGTGGAATAGGCTCAATGAGCTGTTTGCTCCAGATCTTATCTCTTTTGTATTTCCCTTAAAACCTACATCTCTCACCAGTTGTTTGGACATCTGCCCTAATAGCTATGATTTGGTCTTAACTTCCGTTTGATGGTATTGAATAATTGCAAGTTGCTGTTACCCATCACAGAAAATGACTCCTAGGTGAGGTTGTCACAGCAGATTGCAGATTCATGACCTGCTCCAATGCTTGAACACACAATAAAGGCTGACCATTCAGTACAGTATTGAGGGAGTATGGTATTAGCAGAGGGTTGTCATTTGGATGAATTCTAAATCACAGCCTTTTGTATCAATTCAAAGTGAAAATTGTGATCAAGGAAGCACAAAAATGTCTCTACTTCCTCAGAAGGCTAAGGAGACTCGGCATGTCCATAAAGACACATATAAATTTTTAACAGAGCATAGAAAGCCATAGAAAAAATCCTGTCTGGATGCATCACAGTGTGGTTTGGCAACTGCTCTTCCCAAGACCGCAATAAACTACAGAGAGTTCTGAACACAGCCCAGTCCATCACGCAAACCAGCCTCCCATCCATTGACTCCATCTAGATTTCCTGCTGCCTCAGGAAAGCAACCAACATAATCAAAGACCCCTCCCATCCTGGTTATATTCTCTTCCACCCTCTTCCATCTGGCAGAAGATATAAAATTTGAATACACATGTGAAGAGATTCAAAAACAGCTTGAATCTTCCCCATTGTTATCAGGCTTTTGAATGAACCTCTCAAGTTTAATGCTGATCTCTCTCTGCATCTTCTTGGCAGCTGTAACATTGCACCCTGCACCCTGTTCTGTTATCCTGATGCACTTGTATCATACAATCTGTCTGTAAAACACGCCGGGTGCTGGTAGGTGGGACTAGATTGGGTTGAGATATCTGGTCGGCATGGACGGGTTGGACCAAAGGGTCTGTTTCCATGCTGTACATCTCTCTGACTCTCTCTCTCTCTCTGACTCTATGTGACAGTAATAAATCAAACCAAATCAAATAGGTGAAGAACTCGCACATGATTTAGACATAATTTTACAAAGCTTTCTAAACTATAAAATGCAGAAGGAAAGGAGACTGAAACTGGTGACATATCAGCTCAGCATTTGTTTGAGAAAAACTTTTGGAATTTATCACCAGGACAGTTTGACTGCACTTGGATAAGAATGAGATGCTTGTGGAGTCAGTGTAAATTAATGAGATGGTGAATTTCAAAGGCTCAAGGGAATTAGACTGAAATCAATATATTTTTGTTAGATAAGGATAACAAAGGATTGGTGCCCCGGCAGATAAATTGAAGTGCGTGGATAATTGAATGGTGGACGAAGGTGAGGGTTGAATGGTCTATATCTGTTCTTCTGTAGGGTCTGCCTTCATTAGAAAATCTGATTTGTTGTTAAAATATTCTGTTTTGTGAAATGTCACAAAGAGGAATGCTTCAATTTTCTCCTGAAAACAAAGGTTTCCACTGAGATATTCCAAGCTGCCCTCTGACACTTTGCATGGAATTTTAACCACCAATTGGGAATGTGGGTTAGAATACAGACTTTGGGTTAAAGCTACAAAAAGTGTCATCAGTTTGAAACCTGACATAAAACTGAAAACACCTTCAAGTTTATTCTGGGTGGGTTTGTGGGAATAGGGAAAACCCTAGTGGAACTGTAGGGTAAGTAATTTCGCGTTTTATATCCCCATTATCTCAATTTTTAAGACAGCATTTTGGTCTCAGCTGCTTCTGCACAGAGTTTCCAAGCTGTGTTAAGCATACCAGGGTCACTCGGCAAGTACATCGTGGAGAGTGGTTCTTCAGTGAAAGTGGAAGTCTGGGAGACCTTCAAAAGAGTGACATCTTCTCAATGACAATTCAGCGATGGAAAATACGTTCTGGCCTTGGGGCTGATAATGTCATTGGATTAGTAATCCAGAGGTTCCAGTTAAATGCTCCCGGGACATAGGTTCAGATCTCACCATGGCAGATGATGGAATTTAAATTCATGTAATAAATCTGGAATACATAGCAGGAGGAATTTTCCCCACTCTGAGGTGACAGGAATGGTGATGAGATAAATGACTGTGTAAGATAAGAGTCCAAAAGTCAGATTTCCACATTGTGGAAAATTCTCTTTATTAAGTCCTTGACATCAGATGTCAAGAAGCTTATTTCCATATATTTGTACCTCATTAATCCCCCAATTCACTGAGTTAACATTACACCTATAATCTTCCTTTCCACAGTCAAGAAACTCAATGATACAAAAACATAACCAGTAAAACAGAGAGAATACCTGGTGACTTGTCCCTTCAGTGCCCATTGCAGCTTCAGCTTGACATCAAGATTCTCTTTTCAGGGTTGTGTTTTTCTATATACAGTGCCTTCACAGTCAATGGGTACACTTTTCCTGGACCCTTCATCCATGCAAAGCACCATCCTCACAACATTGTCATGCTTTCACTTGGCAAAACTCAACCACAAATTATGGCATGTACTTTGGAGGTGCTGACATACGGCCAGGTACCTTCTATGTTTTAGTCTGCTTCAGAGCACATAATGTCTCCAAAGATAAGCAGCCTCTGTGCAAAAGTCAAATGGGAGGAGTGTTCAGTGGGGACATTTTTTTGGTGAACCCCAGGCAGTCAAGGGATACTGCATCAGTCACTCAAAGGAGCTGGCCCTTAGCAATATAGTATTTGGTCCGAAGTAAGTGTAGAGATCCATGCCCTTCCAATCCAGGAATTGAGCCAAGATCAAGAAGCAAAAGTAGACTTTGGACCGCTCCAAATTGATGCTGGAAGGCTAGTACTGGGAGATAAGGAAATAGCTGAAGAACTTAATAAGTACAGTGTGTCAGTCTTCACAGTGAAAGACATGAGTAATATCCCAACAATTAAGGAGAGTCGGGGGCAGAGTTGAGTATGGTAGCCTTTACAAAAGAGAAAGTGCTAGAAAAGCTAGAAGATCTAAAAATCGATAAATCTCCTGGCCCTGATGGGCTACATCCTAGAGTTCTGAGAGAGGTAGCTGAGGAAATAGTGGAGGTACTGACTGTGATCTTTCAAAAATTTCTGGAGTCAGGCAAAGTTCCAGATGTTTGGAAAGTCACCGTTGTAACCCCCTTATTCAAGAAAGTATCAAGAAAAAAGATGGAAAATTTTAGGCTGATTACCCGAACCTCGGTTGTATGTAAAATTCTAGAATCAATTGTTAAGGATGAGATTTCTAAATTTTTGGAAGTGCAGGGTTGGATTAAAACAAGTCAGCATGGATTTAGTTAGGGGAGGTTGTGCATGACAAACCTGTTGGAATTCTTTGAAGAGGTAACTAGTAGGTTAGACCAGGGAAATCCAGTGGATGTCATCTATCTAGACTTCCAAAAGGACTTTGATAAGGTGCCTCACGGGAAGCTGCTGAGTAAGGTGAGGGCCCATGGTGTTCAAGGTGAGCTACTGACATGGATTGTGGATTGGCTGTCTGACAGAAGGCAGAGAGTTGGGATAAAAGATTATTTTTCAGAATGGCAGCTGGTGACAAGAGGTGTCTCGCAGAGTTCAGTGTTGAGGCCACAGCTGTTCACTTTATATATGAATGATCTGGATGTAGGGACTGGGGACATTCTGGTGAAGTTCACCGATGATACGAAGTTTGCAGACAGGCAGGTAGTACTGAGGAGGTGGGGAAGCCACAGAAAGGGAGAGACAGTTAAGGAGAGTGGTCCAAGAAATGGCTGATGAATTTCAACGTGAGCAAATGTGAGGTCTTGCACTTTGGAAAATAAGAGTACAGGCATGGACTATTTTTTAAATGGAAGAAAATTCAAAAAGCCAAAGTACAAAGGGATCTCGGAGTGTTAGTCCAGGATTCTCTAAAGATTGATTTGCAGGTTGAGTCCATGATTAAGAAAGCAAATGTAATGCTGTCATTTATCTCAAGAGGGTTGGAATATAAAAGCAATGATGTGCTTCTGAGACTTTATAAAGCTCTAGTTATGCTTTATTTATCTCTCCACCCTGGAGGCTCCCTGCCTCCATTCCTGATGAAGGGCTTTTGCCCGAAAAGTCGATTTTCCTGCTCCTCGGAAGCTGCCTGACCTGCTGTGCTTTTCTAGCACCGCTCTAATCTAGACTCTGATTTCCAGCATCTGCAGTACTCACTTTGCCCTGGAATGGTAGGCCTAACGTATGATGTTTGGCTGAGGATCCTGGGATTGTACTCATTAGAATTTAAAGGTTGAGGGGAGATCTAATAGCAACTTACAAGATAATGCATGGCTTAGAAAGGGTGAACACTAAAAGGTTTTTTCCATTAGGCGGGGCAACTAGGACCCGTGTGCATAGCCTGAAAATTAGAGGGGGTCAATTTAGAACGGATTTTTTCAGCCAGAGACTGGTGGGCCTGTGGAATTCATTGCCATAGAGCGCAGTGGAGGTTGGGACATTGGGTGTCTTCAAGACAGAGATTGATAAATTCTTGATCTTGCAAGGAATTAAAGGCTATGGGGAGAGTGCAGGTAAGTGGAATTGAAACACCCATCAGCCATGATTAAATGGTGGAGTGGACTGGATGTGCTAAATGGCCTTGCTTTCACTCCTATGTCTTATCAGTCCTCAAGGTCAAGTCAAGCTGTTTGAGGATTCTGTGTCAGCTATGCCAGGTGTTGTTGAGAGATTAATCCAGTTGTTGTGGGGGTATGGTGTGGGCATGGCAATTGGAGCTGAGTTTTCAAGTCAGTCCAGGGAGTGAGCTGTTCATAGTCAGAGGGTATATGAAGGGGCAATCTATCATATCCTGGAGAATGCAGCAACAAGTTTAAGAAGGGACTTTGTTGCACTGGAACACTGAGAGAATGGATACTGTGATAGTGGGCAGGTGGAAAGAGAAATGTGGGACCTTCTAGTTAATTGGGAGAGGCTAGAATCTCTCAAAAGGAATTATTCAAATAGATCCTGTTTACTTTGGTCTTTATATGGAGAGTGTGTAGAGTCAACAGTGGCATAGGAACCTCCACAATCATAGGCTATAGTGAGCTATAGGGGTAAAGTGAGCACATTAACAATAATGTAAAGGCTGTCATGAAACAGGAGGAGGTTGATGGGTCACAGGGCAGCAAGACAAAACTAGGGAACTCTGTAGGTCACATGCAGAGTCCGCAAGTCACTCATGCAACACAAAGTTAGATCAGATTACTTACAGTGTGGAAACAGGCCCTTTGGCCCAACAAGTCCACACTGACCCGCTGAAGCGCAACCCACCCAGACCAAGCCCCTACACCTAACACTATAGGCAATTTAGCACAGCCAATTCACCTAACCTGCACATTTTTGGATTGTGGGAGGAAAGCAGAGCATACCCACACAGTCACAGGGGGAATGTGCAAACTCCACGCAGAGAGTCACCTGAGGTGGGAATTGAACCCAGGTCTCTGGTGCTGTGAGGCAGCAGTGCTAACCACTGTGCCACCATATCACTGTTGAAAATCAACAGTATAATAAGCACACAAAATGGCTGCTATCACATGTAAAGTGAGATTCTTACTGTAACTAAGAACTTAAAATTGATTTCCCATATAGCCATGACAATCTATAGTAAGTACTGGAATTCAAGGTATAGCCATGATATATAGAAAAGTAAGTCAGTAAGGACATGGGCTGTGCTGAGTAATGGAGGACTACTCTCACTGGAACTGAAATGCTTTGGTTGCCCACTGTGCATTTAGTAAAATCACATCCCTTAGAGTTGCTGTAAGGACTACAGATACTTTATTTAGAGTACAAACTGGGAACAATTGAAGTTTGAATGGCTTGTGCTCGTTTACTGAAAACAAAAATTATACAATTAGAAAAGAGTGAAACAGATTGTGTCAATGCATATTTCAGATACAATTCAAATAAATCATACTAAATAAATGCTTCCAAACCCTAAACAATTGTACCAGCCAGGAGCATTGGCTTCACAAGTTAGTTGGCTACTGCAGCTTTGCTGCAGACAATGAACATTTTTTTTTTTATTGTGATGTGATAATTAATCTGTGTGGTACTTATTAATCTGTGTGGTACTTATTAGTTACACAAAATTATGATATTTTTGGAGAAACTGCATTTGGTATTTTTTTGTGAGACAAGCAGCCACCAGGTGCCTTTGGATTGAAAAACTGCCAAGGTACAGTTTCCCTGCAGTTAAACTGCAGTTTGCACATAGAAAAGGGCTGTTGCACTCAAGCCTCTGAAAAACCAACAAGATAAAAGCTGGTCTCTCTCTTTCTCACTGTCTGTGAGTGAAAGAAAAATTCATTGATTCTGAAGAGCAGAGCTTCTGACTCAAGTAAAGAGCTAGGTCCAACTCAGCAGCTACCAAACTGAATATCTTCTGTGGTTGACTTCAACATGGTAACAATAAAAAACAAAAGAATGGAGAGAATCACCTTTCTTCCCCCTTTTGGGTTGAACTGCTGAGCCATTAAATTTGTCCCCTTTTTGGCAATCGTTTCTACTCAGGAAATGTTTTGTCTATCCTATTTGTGATTGAGTATATAAGTGTTGTTTTAATAAGGGTATAGTTTGCATAGTTGAAGTTAAAAATCTATTTTGCCACATGTTAAACAGAAGACTTTGTTTCTAATAAATGTTTTGTTTTATTGGTTATCAATTAAACCTAATGTGAGTTTCTTTTACTGTCAAAGTCAGGCAAATTTAACCACCTTACTGAATCAATTGATTATTTGTGCATTTGTGACAGCTCAAAGTATAGTGGGGTGTCATTTGCAATACTCTGTTCCATTCAAGATCGTGACACTACTTATCCTAAGCTTCCTTACAAAGCTTCCACAAGCATGTGAAGATTTAAGCATTCCTCCAACAACGCTACCCGATCTCTATGACTTAACTCACTGATTCTCTTCAAATGAAGCTGAAATGTGTGATTTATCCTTGTGGTCTTTCTGCTACAATGAAGGAAGTAGAGGAAAAGGCAGCCGAGACAAGAATATCAACAAGGCCAATAAGATTAGCAATGTCTACTGAATTTCAAACAACTTACAGAGGGGCAGGACAAGATTCAGGTGAATGGTAGGAACCAGGGTTTATGGACTCTGCAAATGTCAGAAGGTTTTGCTGCAAAACTTTAAAGATGTCCTGCGGCATCATTTCAAACCTTCTAGTTGAGGACTTGAGCTCAGAGGGGCTGGATGCCAATCCCATTCTGGTAGCCATCAAAGTCACAGCTGCCCTTAATTTTAACGCTAGTGGCTCATTTCAGGGAGTAATTGGAGATCTGAGTATCATCGCCCAATCCCAAACTCATAAGTGCATCTAGGTTGTTATGGATGCCATATTTACTAGAGTCCACCCCTTCATAACCTTTAATATTGATGAATGGAATAAAAAGAAATCAGCTAGGGCATTAGGATTCTCAATCACTAGCTTTTCCTGCTTCCTGATGACTATACCCATGTTGCTTTGAGAGCACTCTATGACAAATCAGTGGCATTTGTGAATAGGAATGATTTCTATTCTCTCAAAGTTCAACTAATTTGTGTCCATCAAAGCCACATTTAGGAATTCTGTGCCAGATATTCTGGGAGGTACTAGAGCACTCACAGGAGTCTGCTACTTTCCAAAGACTTTGGATCATACATGGAATTTGAACAGATAGACACAAAGATCATGATGTAGGGATTCTTTATTAAACATTGTCATGAAGGGAAATTTTAAGTTTAAACAATGAAGAAGTCATGTGGAATAATGCCTGAGGCTTATACTGGATTGAGGAATCATGTTTTCTGTCTGCTCCTTCTTCTTGTGAGCCCTCCTTCCCCCAAATGCACCCTTTTTTTGTGGAAGTGTACTTTATGGAATACAGTTGTGGATTGACAGCTTCAATCTTTGACTTGAATGCTCCAAACTGAACATTAATAATTATTGTTTTGAAATGGAATGAATTTACATTGCCTTTTTTTTCTAAAAAAGAAACTTTTTTCAAAGCAAAACTGCATGCTTTGAATTTGTGGTCAGAATCATCTTTGTATCCTCAAATCACAAGCACCTTATTGACTGAGTAAATACTATGGTAATTATTTATCCTAATGTGGTACTGATGTATTTTTAGTTTAATTATTGTTCAATGCTGCATGTCAAGATGGTACCAGAGGAAATGCTCATAATGAAGCATTAATTAATTGTGGAAGAACTGAGGATGCATATTTATATGGATTATTTTTGAGTCCAAATCTTCATTAATGGCCAAGTGACTAAATAAATGACTAAATGAATAAGTGAATCATAGGAGACTAGGATGGCATCAGGTTCTGTTACTAGCCTGAACTCAGCTAGCAGGGTAACTGTTGACTGTAACGTCCTTCATATGAACATATAAACTAAAGGCTGAACAGGCTATTTGGTCCTTTATGTTGAACAGTGTGGTGCTGGAAAAGCACAGCAGGTCAGGCAAAATCTGAGGAGCAGGAAAGTCAAGGCATTGCTAATGAAAGATTGATGCCTGAAACATCATTTCACCTGCTCCTCGGATGCTGCTTAACCAGCTGTGCTTTTCCAGCACCACACTCGCAACTCTGATCTGCAGTCCTCACTTTCTCTCATTTGGCCCTTTGAGCCTGCCCCACCATGTAATAAGATGATGACTGATATATTTGGATCTAACATTTGGTTTAGAGGCAGTAAGAAGAAATAAAAATCAGCTGATGTTCATCTTCCTGATTGCCATCCAAAAACCATTCCTAGAAAATTCTTGTGTTTTGGCTAAAAGTTTCTTACTGGACATTGACTAAGGACAGGAATAGGTATGACTGCAATGCTGGCATTCTACTCTGGTAAAATCCTGGCATAACAGTGGCAGGGTGGGCATTATGTTCACCCATGATGCTGAGTATTGTAGACCATCACCAATGGTGAAATGTATGTGCAGTGGCAGAGTTAAAGTGAGTTATAGACCTGTGAATATGAGGTAGCAGTGGCAAGATCATGTCACTTATCATTGCAGAAGACAGGAGATTATTAATCTTCTTTCTGCACTGCTTACAAGCTTATTTAACAGTGGAGACAGAATTGACCTGTGCTGCTGTCTCTGCCAATGTATTCCCATAGTCACTCCATTAATTAATTCTTCATTATGCTTGTACTGTCAGATCTTCCAAATCAGCTCAGTTTAGTATACCTTTGGAGGACACCTGAGGAGATTCCATTGGGTGAAGAAGCTACCAAATATTGAGATGGGAATTGTGGAAAGTAAGGACCTGCAGAGAGGTGTCTGCAGCTGCAAAGTCGAGCTAATAGCCTGTGGGGCAACTGTGAAAAAGAAATAAGCTTTGAAAATCAAATCATATTCGTAGGGAAATGGCTGTAACCAGTAACAATATCTTAGATTTGGGTGGTAAATTTCCTTGCTGAGCTAGTATTTTTGTTCTCAGGTGTTTAGTGAACCCTCGCTGGTGGTCTGTCGCGTTTGCTATTTATCTGTTTTTGGTTTGTTGTGGTGGGTGATATCATTTCCCATTCTGTTTCTAGGAGTTTGGTAAATCGGGTCCAAATCGATGTGTTTGTTAATAGACTTTAGATTAGATTAGATTAGATTACTTACAGTGTGGAAACAGGCCCTTCGGCCCAACAAGTCCACACTGCCCCGCCGAAGCTCAACCCACCCATACCCCTACATTTACCCCTTACCTAACACTACGGGCAATTTAGCATGGCCAATTCACCTGACCTGCACATCTTTTAGACTGTGGGAGGAAACCGGAGCACCCGGAGGAAATCCACGCAGACACGGGGAGAACGTGCAAACTCCACAGTCAGTCGCCTGAGGCGGGAATTGAACCCGGGTCTCTGGTGCTGTGAGGCAGCAGTGCTAACCACTGTGCCACCATGCCACCCACTTCTGGTTTGAATGCCAGGCCTCTAGGAATTCCTGCATGTGTTTTTGTTTAGCCTGTCTCAGGATGGATGTATTATCCCAGTTGAACTGGTGTCTCTCTTTGTCTTTGTGTATGGATATCAGTGATAGTAGTGGCTAGTTGGTGCTCATGTATCCTGGTAGCTAGCTTCCTGCCCGTTTGTCCAATGTAATATTTGCTGCAGTCCTTGCAGGGTATTTTGTATTTGACATTTGTTATGCTGGTTGTTGGAACGGGGTCCTTTAAATTCACCAGTAGATGTTACAGTGTTGTCATAGGTTTGTGGGCTACCATGATGCCTAGGGGCTGGAGTAGTCTGGTCGTCATCTCTGAGATGTCTTTGATGTATGGCAAAGTGACTAGAGTTTCTGGGCATGTTTAGGTTTGTTGCGTAGGAATTAGTGGACTACGCTTATCGGGTACCTGTTGTTCCTGAATACGTTGTATTGGTGTTTCTCCTCGACTTCTCGTAGTTCCTGGGTGCTGCAGTGTGTTGTGGTTCATTTAAACTAGTAGACCTGTATCTCACAACCCACATCACCTTCAACGACAAGATCTACAAACAAATCAATGGGATGCCTATGAGATCACCAATGTCATGACTTTTAGCAGAAGCAGTTATGCAGAGGTTAGAATGAACAGCCCTTCCCATGCTCCAGCCCAAACTTTGGGTCCTCTATATGGATGGCACATTTGTCATCACAAAACACAACAAATTAGAAGGAACCCACAAACACATAAATAACATCCTTACTGACATAATGTTCACCAAAGAGGAAGAGAACAATAACAGACTCCCTGTCCTGGAGCCGATGGAGAGCCACAGACCAGCGTCTACAGGAAAGCTATACACACTGACCAGATACTCAACTACAGGAGCAACACAACACCCACAAATGGAGCTGCATTAGGCCATTACTTAAACAGGCCATAACACACTGCAGCACCCAGAAACTATGAAACGTTGAGAAGAAACCACAATACAACGTATTCCGGAACAACGGGTACCCGATAAGCCAGGCTACTGATTCCCACACAACACACCTAAACAGGAAGACACCACTCGCCCAGAGACTCTAGCCACACTACCATACATCAAAGACATCTCAGAGATGATGACCAGACTACTCCGGCCCATAGGCACCACAAACCTACCACCACACAGAAACAGCTCCTGATGAATTTAAAAGACACTGTACCCACAGCCAATAGAATGAACGTTAAATACAAAATACCCTGGAAGGTCTGTCAGAATCATTACATTGGACAGACGGACAGGAAACTAGCCACCAGGATACATTAGCACCAACTAACCACCAAAAGACATGACTAACTATCACTGATATCCATACACACAGACAAAGAGGGACATCAGTTCAGCTGGGACAATACATCCATCGTGGGACAGGCTAAATAAAGACACTCACAGGTATTCCTAGAGGCCTGGCATTCAAGCCAGAACTCCATTAACAAACACATTGATTTGGACCCCATTTACTAAACTCTCAGAAACAGAATGGGAAATGATATCACCCACCACAACAAACTGTGAACCGATAGAGAGCAAGTGGGACTGAACACCAACACTTCATCAAGGGCTCACTGATGATCTTACCTAGCATGGTGATGAAATGTCTGAGAACAAATCTACCAGCTCAGCGAGGAAACCTACAACCTGATCCACAACCTCAGCTACAAAATCTTCAATTTATGTAATATCTTTAAAACGATCACAACATATTCCATTGGATAGAATCTTCCATGATGGAAGTGTAGATTCATGTGTGTCAGTGTTCATCATTTTCACTAGGGGCAGGTCAAGATTTCTTGTGTGACCATGTCACTCAATTTAGATCTTGAAAACCTTACCTCGAGTATTGGAGCCCTAATTTTTGTTTTCAGCAGCAGGAAGAGTTGGAGCTTGGACCAGGGGTCTACCGGGAAAGATGAGTCACTAATTTAAATCTTTACATCTGATATCGGAGAGCAGAGGTTTCTGGGAAAGGAGGGACATTTTTTCCCCTAATCTATGTAAGTGAGTGCTTTCTAAACCCGATACCCTACACTTGTAGGGCCTCCCACCCATTCATCTCCTCTAACCTTAAACACCAGGGACCTATCAGGTAAGCTTCTCTTCTTTTTTACTTTCTGATAAGGGGATTAGACAGGAATGGCAATGCAGGGAGGGGCATGTTCCTCCTGTATGATGTTTGAGATGAGGGACATCATTAGTGTCCCATCCAAGTACATTTTCAGAAAATGCACCCAACTCTTGCTCCTTCAAGATCACGTTAGGGAACTAGTGCGGGAGCTGGATGAACGTCGGATCATTTGAGAGGCAGAGTCTGTGATAGATAAGAGTTACAGGGAAGTAGCTACTCCTAGGCACAAAGAAAGCTGGGTCACTGTTTGAAGGGGAAAAACACAGTTAGTGGAGGGATCCCCTGTCGCTCCCCTGAAAAACAAGTATATTGTTTTGGATACTCTTGCGGGGGGAATGACTTACCAGGGACATGCATTGGTGTGCAGGTCTCTGGCACAACTTCTGTCCCTGTTGCACAGAAGGGAAGGGAAGAAAGGAGGAGCGTGTTAGTCATTGGGGACTCAAAGGTTAGAGGATCAGATAAAGGTTTGTTGGGAACGAATAAGACTCATGATTGGTGTGTTGTCTCCCAGGTACCAGGGTCTATGACGTCTCGGATCATGTCTTTGGGATCATGAAGGGAGAAGATGACCAGCCCCAAGTCATTGTCCATGTAGGTACCAACGACATAGGTAGAAAGAGGGATAGGGATGTAAGGCAGGATTTCAGGGAGTTAGGGTGGAAGCTGAGAGTTAGAACAAACAGAGTTGTTATCTCTGGTTTGTTACCCATGCCACGTGCAGGCAAGGTGAGGAATAGGGAGAGATATCAGGTGAACACGTGGCTGCAGGAATTATGCAGGAGGGAGGGTTTCAGGTACATGGATAATTGGGGCTCATTCTGGGGAAGGTGGGATCTCTACAAACAGGACGGTCTTCACCTGAACCAGAGGGATACTAATCTCCTGGGTGGGAAATTTGCTAGTGCTATTTGGGTGGGTTTAAACTAGCTCAGCAGGGGAATGGGCACCTGTGATGTAGTTCCAATGCACAGAAGGAATTGAGTAGGGAGGGCATGGACAGGATGGCACAGTCACAGGAGTGTTTTAGCAGACAGAAAACTGGTTTGCAGTGTGTCTACTTCAACACCAGGAGTATCTGGAAAAAGGTAGGTGCGCTTGCAGCATGGATAGGTACCTGGGACTTTGATGTGTGGCCATTTCGGAGACATGGATAAAGCAGGGTGAGGAATGAATGTTGCAGGTTCCAGGGTTTAGATTTTTCATTAAGATCAGGGAAGGTGGTAAAAGAGGGGGAGGTGTGGCTTTGTTAGTCAAGGATGGTATAACAGTGGCTGAAAGAACTTTTGACAAGGACACGTCTACTGAGGTAGTGTGGGCTGAAGATAGAAACAAGAGAGGAGAGGTCACACTGCTGGGAGTTTTTTATAGGCCTCCGCAAAGTTCCAGAGATGTGGAGGAGAGGATCGGTAAAACGATTCTGGGTAGGAGTGAAAGGAACAAGGTGGTAATTATGGGGGACTTTAACTTCCCTAACATTGACTGAAAATGCTATAACTCTACTACATCGGATGGATCAGGTTTTGTCCAATGTGTACAGGAGGGTTTCCTGACACAGTATGTCGAAGGGCTGACAAGAGGGGAGACCACACTGGATCTGGTACTTGGTAACAAACCAGCCCAGATGTTTGATTTAGTAGTAGGTGAGCATTTTGGAGAGAGTGACCATAATTCGGTCATGTTGAGTTTAGTGGTGGAAAGGGATAGGTACATGCTACAGGGCAAGAGTTATTGATGGGGGCACAGCAATTATAATGCGACTAGGCAAGACATGGATGCATAGAATGGGGTAGCAAAATGCAGGGGATGGGGCAATTGAAATGTGGAGCTCGTTTAAGGAACAGATATTGCGTGTCCCTCTTAGATTTGTCCCTGTCAGGCAGGGAGGAAGTGATAGAGTAAGGGAAGCATGGTTTACTAAAGAAATTGTATCGCTTGTTAAGCAGAAGAGAGTTGTGATGTTTAAATGAGATGGTTCAGATTAGAGGGTTACAGATTGGCTAGGAAGGATTTAAAGAGAGAGTTAAGAAGGGCAAGGAGGGGACATGAGCAGTCTTTATTGGGAAGAATAAAGGAGAAGCCTAAAGCTTTCTATCGGCATGATTAGATTACCAACAGTGTGGAAACAGGCCTTTCGGCCCAACAAGTCCACACCAACCCTACGAAGAGTAACCCATCCAGACCCATTCCCCTACATTTACCCCTCACAAATGCACCTAACACTATGGGCAATTTGGCATGGCCAATTCACCTGGCCTGCACATTTTTGGATTGTGGAAGGAAACCAGAGCATCGGAGGAAACCCACGCAGACATGGGGAGAATGTGTGTCTGCAAACTCCACACAGTCGCCCAAGGTGGGAATTGAACCCAAGTTTCTGGTGCCGTGAGGCAGTAGTGCTAACCACTGAGCCACCGTGCTGTCCATGTATGAGGAATAAAAGGATGACCAGGGTAAAAAAAGGGCATCAAAGACAGAGTGGGAAGTTGTGTGTGGACCCTGTGGAGATTGGAGGGCTGCTAAATGAATATTTCTCATCTGTTTTCACTCAGGAAAAGAAGAATATTGTAGAGGAAGAAACTAAGATATAGGCTCTTTGACTAGAAAGGATTGAAGTTCATACGGAGGAGGTGTTATCAATTCTAGAAGTTGTGAAAGTAAACAAGTCCCTTGGACCAGATGGGATTTATCTGAGGATTCTCTTGGAAGCTAGGGAGGAGATGGCGGATCATTTGGCCTTGATCTATGAG
This sequence comes from Chiloscyllium plagiosum, assembly GCF_037043375.1. Taxonomy (NCBI): domain Eukaryota; kingdom Metazoa; phylum Chordata; class Chondrichthyes; order Orectolobiformes; family Hemiscylliidae; genus Chiloscyllium; species Chiloscyllium plagiosum. The sequence continues at coordinate 57,809,356 of NW_028270147.1, read as the reverse complement.
TCGTTATTGTCTACAGGTTTAGTACCAGAGGACTGGAGGATTGCAAGTGCTGTGCTCTTGTTCAAGAAGGGCAGTAGAGATGACCCAGGTAATTATAGACCAGTGAGCCTTACATCTATTGTAGGAAAAGCTTTGGAAAGGATTATAAGAGATAGGATTTATAATCATCTAGCAAGCAACAATTTGATTGGAAATAGTCAACATAGTTTCGTCAAGGGCAGATAATGTCTCAGAAACTTCATTGAGTTTTTCGAGAAGGCGACCAAGCATGTGAATGAGGGTAGGGCAGTTGACATCGTGTACATGGACTTCAGTAAAGCCTTTGATAAGGTTCCACATGGTAGGCTTTTGGAGAAAATGTGGAGGCATGGAATTGAGAGTGATTTAGCAGTTTGGATTAGAAACCAGCTTTCTGTAAGAAGGCAGCGAGTGATGGTTGATAGAAAATATTCAGCCTGGAGACCGTTTACTAGTGGTATGCCACAAGAATCTGTTTTGGGACAACTACTGTTTGTCATTTTTATAAATGATTTGGATGCAGGCATAGGTGGATGGGTTAGTAAGTTTGCAGATGACATTAAAGTCAGTGAAGTGGTGGACAGTATGGAAGAATGTTGCAGGTTGCGGGGGACTTGGATAAACTGCAAAATTGGGCTGAGAGATGGCAAATGGAGTTCAATGCAGATATATGTGAGGTGATTCACTTTGGGAAGAATAACAGGAAGGCAGAATACTGGGTCAATGGAAAGATTGTTGGTAGCATGGATTTGCAGAGAGATCTTGGTGTCCATGTACATAGATCCCTGAAAGTTGTCACTCAAGTTGATGGTGGTGTTAAGAAGGCATACGGTGTATCAGGTTTTATTGGTAGAGGGATTGCGTTCCGGAGCTGTGATGTCATGCTGCAACTGTACACAATGCTAGTGCGGCCTCACTTGGAATATTATGTATAGTTCCGTCAGCCCATTACAGGAAGGATGTGGAAGCATTGGAAAAGGTGCAGAGGAGGTTTATCAGGATGTTGCCTGGTCTGGAGTTAAGGTCTTATGTGGAAAGGCTAAGGGGATTTATCAGGGGATTTAATAGAGACATACAAGATGATCAGAGGATTAGATAGGGTGGACAGTAAGAGTCTTTTTCCTCGGATGATGATGTTGACTTGTCTGAGGGGGCATAGCTGCAAATTGAAGGGTGACAGATTTAAGACAGTTGTCAGAGGCAGGTTCATTACTCAAAGAGTGGTAACGGAGTGAAATGCCCTGCCTGCCAATGTAGTTAATTCAGCCACATTAGGGGCATTTAAACAGTCCTTGGATAAGCACACGGATGATGATGGGATAGTGTAGGGTGATGGGCTTAATTAGTTCACAGGTCGGCGCAACATTGAGGGCCAAAGGGCCTGTTCTGTGCTATATTGTTCTATGCTCTATGTTCAATGTAGGTTTCATCTCGTACATATGCATGTAGTTGTTGTGTGGATTTAACAGAAAATCTGAGAAAATTATCCATCCCTGCTGGGATGTTCTGGGGTTAAAGGCTCAGATGCCATATTTAAAAGCTACCTGAACAACCCTTTACCCAGTGCAAGCCTACAGCACCATTTGGATCCTGGGTGGTTACCCCAACTTCATCCTACAGGAGATATCTCACAGCAGACAGAAACTGGCCCCAGTATTCAGCAAAGCCTCTAGGTGTTCTGATCCAGCTTATCCAAGAAGACTTGGGGATGATTTTTCTCAGTGATAGCAGCAGAAGGCCCTCCCAGCACACTCAGGTGGCCTGAATTGAGGTTACAGTGTAGGGAGTGTCTATGGCTCACATGGGAGAACGTAGATTAATTGCAGAAATAGAATGAGCTATCTCCTATTATCTGCAAATGTACAATCAGCAAACTGACACTCATAACAGCATTGTTCAGTCTAACTGTGCCTGTGAAGAGGATGTCACATTGGATTGGGGGCTGGTGGGAATGTGGATCCCAAGGTCCAGCCTGCTCCTAATTTGTATGTTCACATCTACATATTTCTTTGTATGATCATTAGCAGCGCATGAACTATGGACACTGAAAAGGTGACAGCCAGGCCATGCTATCAATTTTCTACTCGTTGCAACATAGGTCAGCAACAAATCACTGATTGTGGAGGCCTCATGGCCTTGTCATACTTCTTCTCTTTCTCCATTTATGTGATAAGATCACACACAACAAGAGGAAACAGACCAGTGAAGGAATGCTGGCTATTTCAATCTTCACTTCTTCCAAAGAGCAAGCTGCTGAGCTTCAAGGAGAAGTCGCCAATTGTACCTGAGGTGACAGAGAGTTAGGTCTGTTACAGGAAGCCAGTGAGGAAGTCTCCAGTATGATTTGCAGATAGTGTGTGAGATTGTTTAAGTAGTGGACTGTGTATGTTCAGCAGTTAATTCTTTCTTTCTTCTGCATTGGTACTAAAAGCAAATAGAATATGAGGAAACTCAAGAGATCTCAAACTTTCCCTAGCACCACAACACATACCAAAGGGTGATATCTCTGAACTCTCAGAGGAGGCACTGGTGTGCCACTCACCTGTATCCTCCACCAGCACACTGACATTTATCTTGGTTGGTCCATTATCTTGGTTCAGGGTCGCAGTCTAGTGACAGCATCATTGAAGTGGATCTGCATTCAGCAAAGGATGCAAGAAGCTTGGAGAACTGCTGAAGATCAGACCCCTACCAAGCCCCATGCAGACAATGAGCCTCTGTTCTTGGCTGGAGGCAACATGCTGCAGATGCTGAACCAAGCAGAGAAACATCAGGCAGCAGTACCATAGAGTCTCAGTAAACTGGAGCGAAAGATGGAGGAGGACCCAGGTTTTGTTTCTTGTCATCACTGTGGCATACAAGCACATGGCTGCCTCTCTGAAGAGAATGGCAGGGGTTTAGAGACCTTTTCTTTAATTCCTGGAATGTCAGCAGCATGAGCTACACCAGCATTTATTATCCATCTGTAGTTGCTCTGGGTAAAGATAAGCTGGCTTCTGAAACCACTGCAGTCCATTTGCTGTAGGTAGACCCACAATGCTCTTCAGGTGGAATTCCAGGCCAACATATCAGTCTCAGATTGTGTCCAGCGCAGCTCAGTGCAAACTGGAAGATAAGCACCTTGCTTTCTGCTTGGGAACTGTGCAGCCTTCTGGACATAATATCAAGTTCAACAATTTTAGAGCTTGAAGTACCTTTTTCCATGTCTTTATCCCAACACTGACACACCAGGTTTTGTTATCACATGGACTGCGACCACACAGAGCTCACTGTCAGTCACTAATATTCCCAATTAGCAGTTAGGCAGGGCAACAAGGTGGCTCAGTGCTGTTGCCTCACAGTGCAAGGCATCTGGGTTCGATTCCTGTCTTGGCTGACTGTCTGTGTGGAGGTTGCACATTCTCCCTGTGTCTGTGTGGGCTTTCTCTGGGTGCTCTGGTTTCCTCCTGCAATCCAAAGATGTGCAGATCAGGTGAATTGGTCATGGTAGGAGAATGGCTGTGGGTGGGTCAGTGTGGACTTGTTGGGCCAAAAGGCCTGTTTCCATACTGTAGTAATCTATACATTCCCCTCGGCTGACCTTTAGTCTGCTCAACTGTTTTTTTCTCTCTTTGGATTCTATTTCCACCTATCATTTACTCTCCTCCCCCCCACCCTCCCAACCCCAAATCTTCTGCACAAATACCAATCTTTTCCTGCCTATCATCAGTTCTGAAGAAGGGTCACTGGATCCTAAATGTTGTCTCTGATTTCTCTCCACAGATGCTGCCAGCAACAGTGAAGGAATGGCAATATATTCCCCAGTCAGGCTAGTGAGTGGCTTGGAGGTGGTGCTGCCCTAGTCCTTCCAGATATAAGTGGTCATGGGTTTGGGAGGTGCTGTCGAAGGAATCTTGGTGAATTTCTGATCAGCATCTTGTAGATAATATATATTGCTATTACTAAGTATAGATGGTGGAGGGAGTCGATGTTTGTGAATGTGGTACCAATCAAGCAGGCTGCTTTGTCCTGGATGGTGCCAACTTTCTTGAGTATTGTGAAGCTGCACCTATCCAGGCAACTGGGGAGCAGTCCATCACACTCCTGACTTGTGTATTGTGGCTAGCTGACAGGATTTGGGAGTCAGGAGTTGAGTCATCTACTACAGGATTAAAACAAAAAGACTCCTAGCCTGTGGCCTGCTCTTACAGACACAGTATTTATATGGTTAGTCTGGTTCAGCTTCTGGATTAGTGGTGCTGGAAGAGCACAGCAGTTCAGGCAGCATCCGAGGAGCAGTAAAATCGACGTTTCGGGCAAAAGCCCTTCATCAGGAATAAAGGCAGAGAGCCTGAAGGGTGGAGAGATAAGCTAGAGGAGGGTGGGGGTGGGGAGAGAGTAGCATAGAGTACAATAGGTGAGTGGGGGAGGGGATGAAGGTGATAGGTTGGGGGCGGGGGGAGGGTGGAGTGGATAGGTGGAAAAGAAGATAGGCAGGTAGGACAGGTCATGGGGACAGTGCTAAGCTGGAAGTTTGGAACTAGGTGAGGTGGGGGAAGGGGAAATAAGGAAACTGTTGAAGTCCACATTGATGCCCTGGGGTTGAAGTGTTCCGAGGCAGAAGATGAGGCGTTCTTCCTCCAGGCGTCTGGTGGTGAGGGAGCGGCGGTGAAGGAGGCCCAGGACCTACATGTCCTCGGCAGAATGGGAGGGGCAGTTGAAATGTTGGGCCACAGGGCGGTGTGGTTGATAGGTGCTGGTGTCCCGGAGATGTTCCCTAAAGCGCTCTGCTAGGAGGCGTCCAGTCTCCTCAATGTAGAGGAGACCGCATTGGGAACAATGGATACAATAAATGATATTAGTGGATGTGCAGGTAAAACTTTGATGGATGTGGAAGGCTCCTTTAGAGCCTTGGATAGAGGTGAGGGAGGAGGGTGCAGGTTTTGCAGTTCCTGAGGTGGCAGGGGAAGGTGCCAGGATGGGAAGGTGGGTTGAAGGGAGGGCATGGACCTGACCAGGTAGTCATGGAGGGAACGGTCTTTGCAGAAGGCGGAAAGGGGTGGGGAGGGAAATATATCCCTGGTGGTGGGGTCTATTTGGAGGTGGCGGAAATGTCGGCGGATGATTTGGTTTATGCGAAGGTTGGTAGGGTGGAAGGTGAGCACCAGGGGCGTTGTGTCCTTGTTACGGTTGGAGGGGTGGGGTCTGAGGGTGGAGGTGCGGGATGTGGACGAGATGCATTAGAGGGCATCTATAACCACGTGGGAAGGGAAATTGCTGTCTCTAAAGAAGGAGGCCATCTGGTGTGTTCTGTGGTGGAACTGGTCCTCCTGGGAGCAGATATGGCGGAGGCGTAGGAATTGGGAATACGGGATGGCATTTTTGCAGGAGGTAGGGTGGGAAGAGGTGTAATCCAGGTAGCTGTGGGAGTTGGTGGGTTTGTAAAAAATATCAGCGTCAAGTCGGTCGTAATTAATAGAGATAGAGAGGTCCAGGAAGGGGAGGGAGGTATCAGAGATGGTCCAGGTAAATTTAAGGTCAGGGTGGAATGTGTTGGTGAAGTTGATGAATTACTCAACCTCCTCGCGGGAGCACCAGGAGGTGCCAATGCAGTCATCAATGTGCGGAGGAAGAGGTAGGGAGTGGTGCTGGTGTAACTACAGAAGATCGACTGTTCTACGTAGCCAACAAAGAGATAGGCATAGCTGGGGCCCATACGTGTGCCCATGGCCAACCCTTTGGTCTGGAGGAAGTGAGAGGATTCGAAGGAGAAATTGTTAAGGGTGAGGACCAGTTCGGCCAAATGAATGAGAGTGTCGGTGGAAGGGTACTGTTGGGGACGTCGGGAGAGGAAAAAATGGAGGGCTTGGATGCCCTGGTCATGGCGGATGGAGGTGTAGAGGGATTTGATATCCATGGTGAAGATGAGGCATTGGGGGCCAAGGAAACGGAGATCTTGGAGGAGGTGGAGGGCGTGGGTGGTGTCTCGAATGTATGTGGGGAGTTCCTGGACTAGGGGGAATAGTACAGTGTCGAGGTAGGTAGAGATGAGTTCAGTGGGGCAGGAGCATGCTGAGACAATGGGTCAGCCAGGGTGGTCAGGCTTGTGGATCATGGGAAGGAGGTAGAACCGGGCAGTGCGGGGTTCCTGGACTATGAGGTTGGAAGCTGTGGGTGGGAGATCTAATCCAGAATCTGGTTTCCAGCATCTGCAGTCATTGTTTTTACCTGGTTCAGCTTCTGTTCAATGGTTACCCCCAAAATGCTGATAAAGGGGGACTCAGTGATGATAATACCATAGAATATCAAGAAATATTGGTTATTGCTCAGCATTTGTGTGTCACTTGCCACTCGTCAGCACAAACCTAGATATTGCCCAGATCCTGTTGCATTTGAACATGGAGTGCTTCTGTATCTGAGGAGTCTGAATGGTACTCTGAGGAACCCCTGCAGTAATGTCCTGCAGCTGAAATGGTTGAATGACAACAGACACAGTCATCTTCCTCTGTGATAGGTATGATTTTAACCAACATGGAATTTTCCCCCGATTCCCATTGACATGAGTTTTCCAGCTCAGTGGCTGCCGGACATTCATTTGGATCTGCGTTCCATCAGAAAGCACCAACAGCAAGCAAACAGGGAAATGAGGCACCTTGCTGTCACTTCAAGTGTTCCTTCCTCTCAAGGTGTCAGGTGGGCACCCTGGAAGCTTGATCTTCACATACTCCAGAAATTACCTGCTTTTCTGCTCCACTCTACCTGTGACCCCATTGCCTCCAGAACGTCAGCTTGGAGGTGTGTGCAGGAGATTCCAAGTTGCTTGGGCCCTCTAAGTCCTGGGCCCAGAAAACTACACCTGACAAGGTCATCAAGGTACCAGAAGGCAGCAGCCAGCAGGATATGTTAGGGCAGGATGTACAGTGTGGTAGGCAAAGAAACAAGAAGTGCTTTTGAGGGAAAATGGGTGGCATGAATGTTCATTCAAATCATTTAGTGTGCACTTCTGTAAATGCAGCCTTCTGGACATAAAAACTGTAACACTGTCTGTAAATTTGCTGTAGTCTCATTATGTCATTACATGTTGATGTGGTTGCCAGAATTAAATGGTGAGATGCCTTCTTGAAACGTTCAAGTCCATAGCATGCAGGTCCATCCATAATCCTGTCAGGGAGTTCCAGGATTCTGACCCAACAACACTGAACAAACGACAATATAGGTCCAAGCCAGGATGGTATGTAGCTTGGAGGGGAACTTGCAGCAAGTAATGTTCCTATATCTGTTACCCTTGTCCTTCTCAGATGGTAGAAGTTGTAGGTTTGGACGGTATTGTTAAAGGAGCTTTGCACTGCATCTTGCAGATGATATACACTGAAAATCAGTGTTGGATGGGAATGAATGTTGAAGATGGGGTGCTAATCAAGTGAGCTGCGTTGTCTTTGGTTGGTATCTCACATAATCCTGATGATGGGCTCCAGCCCAAAATGTCAATTTTTGGATCCTCAGATGCTGCCTGACCTGCTGTGCTTTTCCAGCAACACACATCATCAGCAACGTGTATGCCTAATGTCATTCTCAGGACCCTGTGAACCAAAATACTAGCATTTGAGGATTACAGGTTTTGGATAAGATAATGGTTTTGACAGGGGTTAATATTGAAAACTGTATTAGGCTCCACCCATTCTCATGATAGCATGCAATCTTGGGTAGAGAAGGAGGAGTCTACCTCGAGATTCCACTGCGATCAGACTTTGCACTCCTAGTTCTTTAGTAATTCTGGCAAACTAACCAATGTCACTTGTCTCAATTGCTCTAAAGCAGTAAATTACATCTTGTTAAGGCTGGGAACTCTTAAACTTTTGCTCGTGGTTCATGCTGTAGTACTGTTCAAAAAACATACGCTTAGACATAGTATAAAAAGGAGGATTGTTAGCTGTGCTCTAAGCATGACTCAACCTTCCTGTAGCTGGTCATTTTAACACACTGCCCACTTGTTTGTCCTCAGCATGCTGCGGTGCTCCAGTGTAACACAGCATAAATTGGAGGAACAACATCCCATTTTCAGACTAGATACTTTACAGCCTTCTGGACTTAATATTGAGTTCAACACCTTCAAATGATAAATCATTTCTTCCCTGCCTTTTCGCTTGTTACATTCTGTTATCATGTCCTCTCTCTCCTACCCCCATCCCAGTCTGTCCTTTCAAATCTGGCAGGAGACACACCATAGCTCTGTCATTCTTACATTCTGATCACTTAATCTGAACTATCAACATCTTTTCTCCACCAACACCCTACACCCTTCATCCCAACGCTACACACCCACTCTCCCAAACTTTAGCATAAATACTGTCCCCTTCTCACTTCACTTCAGCTCTGATGAAGAGTGATCTAGAAGCAAAAAGTTAGGTTGTTGTCTCTCCATGGATGCTGTCTGACCCGATGTGATCTCCAGCATTGGTTGTTTTCAGTAGATTCCAGCATCTGCAGTAATTTGCTCCTACATTACTGGGTGGTAGCTGGTTCTGCATCAGAGTCAATAGCAGCTGAGACTCATGAGGTTAATTTCATGGCCAGTAGCCTAGCCGATCAGGTACAAGTGAAAATAGGGTTGGGGTTGCGATGCTGCTGATATTGCATGGCAATTTATATAAGTAATAAAGAAATATGGCTAGGCACTGCAAATGCAAAAAGACAAATATTTCTCCTTGCTGGGTGCCTATGACCAAACCAACACTGTCTGAATAAAAAGTGGGCAATTCATTCCTGAAACGTGTGTGGCTTTTTCTCCTGGGGGATGGGAGGCAAGTGTCTGGATTTGTCCCACCCAACTGTTAGTGTAACAGTGGCTGAGGACACTTAATGATTGCAGTGGCAGAAGTAAGGAACAGCAAGATCTTTAAACAGTAGGGGATAGTGAGGGAATAAAGTGACTCATATCAACAGGATGTCGGAGAACTGGGCAGCATACTTCAGGGTTTGAGTTCTCTAATCTGCCTCCCCTTTGCTTGAATCAAGGTCCATAATCATGCTTTTCTCCAGCAGCCCATGGCCAATGTTGCACAGAATAAGTTGCATGCAAATCATGCAAAAGCTATGTTTCTTTATGGAGTTCAATGCTTCTAAGTGATTAGAGTATGAGGGTAGTGAAAGTGAAAAATGACCCTTTATTTAATATAACGAAGCAAAATGAAAAGGTATTAGTCAATGATCCATCTCCCAAAGAGGAAGCAGGCTGTCTAGAACATGGTCATTGCTTTATACCTGGAGGTCTGTCTGTCTGACTGCTACAGGGAATAGTGACAGTTATAGGGAAGGTGTTATTTCTTACAGTATCTTGCTTTTATTATACCCTTAAAGATGTATGACTGTTGAACCTAATTTTGCCCTTATCCAATATCTAAATACTGGCAAAATGAGTTCTCTAGATTTTTGTTTTTATTCCTTAAGCTAGTGTAGGAAAGTCAGCTTTCGAACTGTACTTCCTGTCTCAGTACCTGAAATTGAACCTGGGACCTTCCAAATAAAGAAGGCGATGAACAAAGAGATTGGGGCAAATTTCTGCCAATTTTTTCTCCACCATTCCAAACCAACAGAATTTTTGAGTTCACAAATAAATTGGTATTAGTTTAATTGTAATGATAAAAGAATTTTAATGTACATGATTGGTACAAATACAGCAGAATCCAAGATATCACAGAATTACATTAGAAATTGTTGTAGACAGGAACATAATTGGCAATTTTTGCTGACAAAAAACCCGCTGAATTATACAAAATCCTTTCACCAACAATGTACAGAGTACAGAGAAAGAATACAGCTTTCAAAGAGTACATTTCACCACGAACACGCAGCAGTCATCCTATAGTTTAACCATACAAAAGTATTAATAGGAGCATGAAAAAAATTACACAGTGCAGCAGTGCTGTAATCTCAGATGTATGAGGTTACTAGAATTCTATGCTATGACATGCTTATAATGTCATGCGCTCTAAAATGTAATATGCTGTCATATGTTTTTACAACAGCCTCAGCTCATTCAAGTTTATGGCAAGATTTGAGCTAGTGTCACACTTTCTTAAATGTCCAGGACACATTAATATGTTTGCACTCTATGAACTGCACTCGAGAAACACAACTGTAATTCTAATTGCACTATACAACAAAAATTGCTGCAGTAACATTGCAAAACAATGTAGCCCTACATTTGTCAAATTGATTCAAACAGTATTTTGATAGGGCATTTTACATTTATCAACATCACCATCACCTTACATTAAAGCAATAATGAACTCCAAAGGTGTGTATTACAGGGATGTAAAGACAGAATAGAGGCCACACTTTTTATGTTTGAGTGGTGGTTTTACTAAAACAACTACAGTTATTTGCAGCCCCTTTCCTCTTCATCTGTTGTCTCATTTTTCTTAAGGTTTTTACTTGTGGCCAAGCTGATATAGGGTTTTAATCAAACTTGAAGTTAACATTTGTTTTCATGCTCTCCAGCAAAATAAGTAAATGACTGCTATTAGGAGACAATGTTAGCTCAGATTTCATACAGCAAACATCCGATTAAAATAGATCTATCTAATAAAATGTTACTAGTCTGACATTCTTCTCATGAAAACTGTCTGGCTCCCTTTTACCAAATACTGCTGTGGTATGTTTTAATCAGAATTCACGGAGAGGAATCATAAGTACAAATGTGCATTCCATCATCGAATTGTGAATGACTCTTGAGCAAGGTACCAACTAGATTTGATTATTTTAACTGAAGTTAATAACACTTCACTGCCAACTGTAACAAACACTTGACACTTCAAATGAACTAGAATTCAATAGACTAGAAATGCTGATTATCATACGGTATAAACTGCACAGTACACAGAAAAAACTTTTCTATAGTATTTTCAGACATTATTAAGAGCCAAGTCTTGTGAATTGTTACTTAACAACAAGGTGGATGAGTTCATACTGCCTTTGAATATCATTTGACCATTCAGTTTTACAAGAATAGTATTTATTTTCTTGGGATTTCACAAGTAATTATTATCATTAATATTACTCATTAAAAATACAGTAACTTCTCAGATAAAATTCCAATATGATCACTCCAATGTGATCATATTATTATCAGGGGCCCGTATTTTGTCAATTTGCTATAAATATGGTGTAGCAAAAATGTAAACTTAAGCTAAAAAATTGGAGTGATTTATTTTTGTAAGATATCCTGAATTCATCACTTCAAATTGCTTCCATCATTAACACAGCTAGAAACAATGATGTAACTAGCAGTATATTTCTACCTGATGTTACACAGTTGAAAAATAATCTTTCCAAATTTGAAAGAACATAAACCTATAATTCCACTCTTGGCTATTTTCCATAGATCTAGCAGGCATAATGTGCAAATTTCATATCCCCCCATTGAGTTTACTGAATTCCAGTAACAATAGTAATTCTATCCAATGAAAACTGACATTTTGTGCAACATTTAATTGTGTCCATTCTACATGTCTGCGTATGTTTCTTGTTAGTTTTACTTATGTCAAAATTGTAACGGAATAATAAAACAATTCTGCAAACCAATCATCTAATGTACAATTCCCTTTTGTAACATCAAACAGCTGAAGAAGTAATTTAGTATTCTCCGGTTACACTGCAAATGCAGGCCCTGCAATACTTCATTACAGGGCCTGTTGCTTTATTTCCATTCTTTATTTTTATTTCACCTCCCAACCCAGTGCTGCAACACAGAGGCATGCACCATTGAGTTATACCTTTGCACTATGTGGTCCTACTCATCTCAAGATCAACACATGTCTACTATAATTCTATTAGGTGATTTCCCAAATGCATTGCACTTCTAATCACATTTTGAGATATAAAGCCCAAGTCTTCCACTTTGTAATGGAGGCAGGATGTGATTCCTTTGTGCAATTTCATAAGGTGGCTGAGGAGGGTATAATCAGACAGCTAATACATGCTACACATTGAGTGCAGGTATAAAATGGCAATTTTGAGTTTATGTTTTCTTCATTTCCAATATAATGCTTGGTAAGTCCTCCAGTTCTCCAATTTTCTCCTATATTTAATTATAATTCCACAAACATCAGCACCCAGCTCAAATATGCTCACATCGAAGCAGTTGGGTCAATAGGATCACAATAGGGCCATTAGATCAAAATTAGGAGTAGAAACCCAGTTTGTTTTCACCTAATTTATCTACGTACCCCAAAATGAATCCTACTGCTACCCCAGGTGAGACTAACTTAGTACAACCTTGAAGTTAGAACAGTTTGGTCTGTAAGACTTACTATCAAAGTACAGTGTATATTTTATGGATAAAGCTAGTAGGGAAGTGGAATTGTGCTAAATAGTTGAGACAAGAAATAAAATATCTGTCAATTAAAATACAAAACAGCTAGAGATTTAATAGACTAAAACCAAGTTCAGGATATGCCAAAGTCCAATATATCTTACATTTAATGGACAAGCATGTATATAGCTTATAAACATTGTTATTAAGTAGAATAAATTACAGTGGCAATCTTTTTTGCAAAGAAGCTGAGATTTATTCTCCATTCTTGCATTTCTTTATAATACTGTCTTCAGTCATTACTATGTCACTGGTGAAATGCTTGCATATACATACTCTCATTACCAATGGATGTAGTTTTACTGGTGATCTGTCACACACTCCATTTATCATGTCAAATTGCAAAATTGGACTATACTTTCCCTTCAATTCAGCAGATTCACAAAAAACCTGCTAAGATAATTTTTTGGCATATATGTTCCAGCCGTATGAATAGATTCAGTAATCCTTAATTTTTGATTCACTTAATGAATGCTAGATACAGAGGTCAATCTACAAATTGTAATTCAGAATCAGCATAAAGTCATGTTTTTCAAATAGTCCTCATATTGTCATCAATCTTCATACTTATTCAACAGGGCAATCAGGCCTTATTCATATTGGTCTGTGAGGTTTATGCTCACTTGTAGCCTGTTTTTGACCAGCTTGGAAATACTCTTGGTATTGGCACAACATGCAGCCCCAAGAACTGGGAGAAAGTGTGCTGGGTACAGGATGTGGAAAGCAAATTCTTTATTGACTTTGCATTTTCTTGATGTCAGTTCACTGTAGATATATCGTTGACACAGATTCTTTGTTTAAACCTATTAACTTAATTACATTCTACAAACATCATTAGCATCAGCAGAACACTTTGACAGCACAGTAAGCAGCCAATGAGTTTTTTTTAAACTCACAATTCCTATTAAATTACTGAACAGTATCTCTCACCCACAGTATCAATTTGGATGAGTACCACCATCTCAATTACATGTCAGCTGTGCTCTAGGCAATAGGTAAGAAAAACAGTTCCTTTTCAGTAAAATTTCTAAACTCTTCTCCAAGTGTTTCAAAACCGAAGCTTCACACTCCTGGTCTCTCATTCTATCAAGTTGGACACAGATGTCATCAAGCCTGTAGAGAGCTGGTTCCACTGAGATAGCATTAACTCTCAATCTCCTAAATACAGGACTGATCAATAGTATAGAATGAGGTAAAAATATTTCTCAAAGACAGGTACAGGTAACCCTTCCATCTCATCTGCCCCACTTAAAACACTCATTTTACTGATCTCTCAATATACACTCTTGGTAAGGTTATCCATTACAGCTTTAACATGAACCAAAAGCCTTCCCTGATCACAATAATATTTTCTTCCAGTCTAACATCACACCATCTCTCACTGTATCTCTCCATCACAGCTGATACCTACAAATTTATAAATGTATAACATGCTCCATCCCTTAGCTCCAGTAAAACAAACATTAGCATCTGATATTTACTATATACATCTTAGCATTTATGAATGAAAGTCAGAAACTAAAACATTTTGTAAGCATGGACTTAAGCACATAGGTGAAGATTTCTGAGGTTACCTATCAAATCAAACAGCTTTGGTCAGGATCATAAAAATAAAGCTAAGCTGTTGCTACTTCATCAGTCTATAAAGACATCTGGTAGAATCTGGCCTCTGTTACCCTCACAATGACAAATTAAAACATAGTCTGCTTGGTATCATAAATGATCTTGACATCCTGGAATAGCACTCCTTCGGCAAATCAAAACCTCAAACCTGCTATCATGGTAACCTGGAGATTTGAGTTGTCCTGTCCCCGCCTATGTGTTTCTGTTATCCGGGGAAAATATCCATGCTCAGTAATACAGCTGCTATATGGAAAACAGCATCTGTCACATGCACAATACACACACAGAGATCTCCCAGGCTATTGTTGAACAGATGGTTTGTGATCTTTTGGAAAGAAATGATCATGAAAATTGTGGGCTCCTCTCACTTTAGCTAACACAGAGAAAATGTTATGAGATTGCAATGTATTTTGGTGAAGTTGGCAGAGATGCCCAATGGCACCTTAGGATGCAGCTGTCTGGTTAAATGCCTAGCTCCTCAGAGAGATCCATACAGGCCCAGTGTGGCATAGACATACATTTGAGAGGGCAGGATACAGTGAATGTCTGTCTCCTGTCATGCTGCCTTAATTGACCTTAGGCACTCTGCTCCTGATATTTGACCTCCATTGCACTGGCATAGAGCTTATATCCACGAGGAAAGGTGCCCATTATCAGAAATCAATTTGAGTGTGGATTTGATGGAAGTAGGGACATGGTTACAAAGTATTTTGCTTAAACAGAGGGAAGGGGAACATTATAACACATTTTAATTATTCTTTTATGGCATGTTGATACTACAGGCAAGACAGTCATTTGTAGACCATCATTAATTGCTCTTGAGAAGGTGCTGGTGTGGAGCTGTTTTCTAGAACCACTGCTGACTATGTGGTGGAGAGACATCCACAATGCTGTTTGGGAAGTATTTTAGGATTTTGGTCGAATGTCAGTGAAGAAGCGGTAACATAAGTTCAAGTCAGAATAGGGTGTGGCTTGGAGGGGAATTTACAGTTTGTGATTTTCAAATTCATCTAATGCCCTTATCCTGCTCGTGTGGAAGAGGTTATGGATTTGGAAGGTGCTTTTAAAGGAGTCATGTTGATTTGTCACAATGCAACTTGTAGATGGTAAACACAGCTGCCATTATACATTACTAATGAAAAGAGTGAATGTTTAGTTTGGGGGACAGGATATCAAAAGGCAAGCTGTTTTATCCAGGGTGTTGTCAAGTTTTTGAGTGTTTTTGGAACTCCCCATATGCAGCAAGTGGAGAATTCTGTCACATTCCTGATCAATGCTTCATATGACTTCTCCTTCAATTTCTGGTCAATGATAATCTCCAGGAAGTTTATCACAGGGGATTCAGTGATGGCAATTCCATTGAATTTCAAGGGGAAATGGTTAGATTCACTTTTGCTGGAAGTGGTCTTTTGTATGAGATGAATGTTATTTGCTGTTTGTTAGCTCACACTGGATATTATCCAGATCATACTGCATTTGGACATGGACTACATTAGTAACTGTACAGTTGTAAATGGTACTAACCATTCCACAATTGTCAGCGAACCTTCCCATTTCTGACCTTATAATGGAAGAAAGGTAATTAACGGTGCGCCTCAAGATGATTGCGCCTTGGGTACTACCCTGAGGAACACTTGCAGTAATGACTTGGACCTTGGATGATTGACCTCCAACATTGACCTCCATCCATCACCATTTGTGCTAGATATGATCCCCCATCGGAATTTTCCTCCTGATTCCCATTGATCTTGCCAAGACTCACATTTGGTCAGACTCAGTTTTGATGTCAAGGGAAGTCATTTTAACCTCCGTTTGGAGTTCAGGTCTTTTGTCTGTTTTTGGACTAAGACTGTAATGAGATCTCAGAAGCTGATGTACAAGAGACAGTGATTAAATATATGAAGGAAGATGTTTGTAAAATCATTTCTCAAATCTATCAGATTGGAACTTACTTATGCTCATCTGAAGTACTTGGGAGAATTGATAGGTGATTGTTAATTATACATTAAAAGGCAATGTTAAATCCAGGAAATGTTGGTATACCACAACAGACAGGTTCAGATGAATAGCCTATTTCTGTGCTATATATTCTACATTCATCAACAATGCGGGATAAAAATTGAATCTTGGTGTGGTTTAGACCGAGATGAAGAGAACTTTCTTCACTCAGAGGTTGATAAACCTGTGGAATTCTCTGCAATTGAAGTCACTGAATATATACAAGAAAGAAATAGATAGATTTCTGAGGCTTAAACGTGTCAAGAGGAATCGGGAGAGGTGAGTATGACATTGGGAAACAGGATCAACCATGATCATGCTGAATGGTCTTCTCTTGATCCTAGTGCTCTTATTTGACAGGCAGTGTTAAAAGCTTCATAGAAATCTGTGTTTACTGCAATAGTGATTTTCTAAGTCCATTTCCAGTGATTTTCTAAGTCCATTTCCGGGCACGTAATGGTTGAAACTATTCTTTATAACTCAGCAGGATTATGGGAAGGTACAAAGGAAAATGAGGGCAATGAGGCCTGTTGCTGTCCACAGTCTAGATCCATCTCTAGGCTTTTGGTCTGATTGCTATCAGCCTTCCCAACCTGCTTACTTCATGCAAATAGTGGTAAGAGGAGTGGTGCATTCAGCATAACTCCCCTGTGATTTCTATTCATTATCCTAACTTCTTCAGAAAGCCACGAGGGGTTTCATCCCTGATAGAGGGCTTTGCGTCACCCTGTAGTCCCTCCAGTCTGACCTCCAACTTGCTGTACTATTATTGCAGATGCTGGAATCTGCACAGAAGACTTTAGTAACTTATTACCTCTAACGTTTGAATGACCTTTCTACTGTTAAGGTCTGTCGGTGACTCCACCTTGCACTTTGATGGTCTACACTTCATACTGGAATGGGCCATCTTCCCTGCAGAAAGCACACAATGTGGGGAGAATTTAATGTACAGTTACTGGCGGAAGAGCTGATGAGAGGCCTGAATCTGTTCCTGATGCTTGATAACAAGGGATCCTTCTTGGAAACCTATAAACATCCACATCACCTTCTGGGTTTCCTACATGGTAAAACCCTATCTACTAATGAAAGAGTGAAAACCACTGAGTCAATTGCTAACTTGAGGGCTTCAGTTGCTGCTGGGTGTGAAGGCCAGCTATCCTAGACTTGAGCGGAATTGAAACAGGAAGCTGTCAGTGTCCCCAGCCACCACCTCCTGCCTGATTATACGACCCTTGCTATTAAAGTTACCTCAGGCATTAATGTCTACACTATTTCTGATGATTTTGGACCCAGAGACATGTTTTAAAGTCACTGGAGCTTCAAAAATTCAGGTCAAAGCTCTGCCTGAAGGAGAATTCTACTGGTGGTTATACTGTTGCTCAGAGGACAAAACTGTGATGTATAGAAAGCAACTGTACAGCTTTGAATAATGAAGCTGGAAGTAGAAATAAATATTGGAAAGCTGCGCTTGGCTGCCTTTGAAAGACTTGGAAACACTTAGCACAGCTTTCCTCAGAAGATTAAATAGGTGAGGTAGTGACAGTGACAAGGCAGCTCATATATGGTTTGTATAAGGAGCAAGCTGATTCGCCTTTTCTCATTCCAAGCTATTTCATGTTTTTCAGATGAAAAAACATAATCTGCTTCCTTAAAATCCTGCACAAAGGTTTATAAGAATCAATTTTGTGAGCTCCTGCTTTCAGTGTTTGGCTTTGCTGGATGGGAACACGGCCTGGAGATAATGCTGTTACACTATCTTGATAACTTATACTCTTATCTGTCAAGGCTTAATCTTAAGAATGGAACATGACAGAATTACTATTGTGGGCTTTGCTGCCACTGCGGTCCTTTGGTAAAACACAAACAATATTTGTGTGGGTCAAAAATATAAGCTCCGGTTTTATTCTGGATGGGAAATATGGTTTGTAGAAGCCAAAGAGATCACAATTGGCCCATGCTCCTATCCCTAGGAGATTTTAACTCCTGGATTTCATTTGAATTCCCTGATACAGACGTTCAACTGAAGTTGGAAGAGATTAGGTTAATGCCATTGAAGTTGTTATGGAAAATCAGTGGTAATTTGGTCCTTTGGCCCAACAAGTCCACACTGAGAGTCCTAAGAGTAACCCACTCAGACCCATTCCTCAATCCTATACTTATCCCTGACTAATGCAATTAACCTCCTCATCCCTGAACACTATGGGCAATTCAGCACAGCCAATTTACCTAACCTGCACACCTTTGGATTGTGGGAGAAAACCCACGCAGACACAGGGAGAATGTGCAAACTCCACACAGATATTCCCGAGGTTGGAATCGAACCTGGGTCCCTGGCGCTGTGAGTCAGCAGTGCTAACCACTGAGCCACCGTGCAGCCCCCTGTTCTCAGTAATGTTCCCAGTTTCAGGAAAACTTTAAGGTCCAGGTCAGGTGAGGTCCAAGGTATTTTGTGGCTAGAGATGGCATCTCCTTGTCCACAACGTACAATTAGAAATGAACATGAGACTTATCCAGGATTCTGTGGCCATGACACTGTTTGAACTTGCTGGTAGATCTAAGACTGTACAACTCTTGGATGCCCGACAGTTCCTATGGCGTGTTGTCCTGATGGCCCGACTTATATAGACTTAAATAAAGTTCTTCCCCTGTTTCAACAATAACACAAAAGATCAGTTTCAAGCCTACAAGTGTAACCTGGAAAGTGGTTCACAATATTGTACCATTAAATAAAGACCTCATCCTCCATGGATGTTAAATACTATTGGCTTTTGTATTTCAATGATATTGCTTATTAAAATTTGTGGAATTGAGATATTTAAAAATAAATGATCGGACAGCTGAGATATAAAATCACAAATGTCAGGTTTTGGAGGGATGTTGAGAAAGGTTATAATGCCAATGGCAGTGTATGATTAGTTTACAGAGAAAGTAAAATCTGAGGGAACCTACATGCAGAAAAGTATAAAATACCTGTTGCCTTTAAGAAAAACAATTCTAACAATTTTTGCTTGGATGAAATTGTTTTTGTCTGAAGCATGTGTTTTCCTGAACCATTTATGGCAGCACTTTAACAAGGTCTATGTGGTGGTGCATTTGTATGACTCTGGTTTACTCAGTACCTTGTAAAATCCTATAGCAATAGAAACATCTTACAATACTCCCAGTACCTAGACATCAATAACTAACCAACAAAAAAGTTTCACAATTATAAAATAGTATGTCCAATGTTATCAGTCTGTTCTTTGCAATCCAGCTTCTCATGTCCTCAGGATGCAACTAATTACACTGAACAGCCTCAGCCATTCACTAAAATTGCAGTTTGCCATGTTGACATCAGGCCTCAAAGATTCGTACATAAACAAGGACCTTACCAGCCTCAGTAGCTGCCCTTGCTTCCTGCTCAGTACATCAAGTTACTGAGCAGGATGCTCCTAATTATTTTTGTCCTCCATTTAACATGTTGCTATTTTGGGTGCATTCAAATTGAGTAGATATGCTATTGGGCAATTCTGAAATATCAGGCAAGGGGAGGGAAGGGTTTTTATTCAAACCCACCCAATGGGAACTTGTTACATGGGCAGTGAGATTTGTCCTAATTACCAACCAGAAATCATTCAGCTGTTAACTTGACAACAAATATCATGATCAGGAGATGCTCCACATCTCCAAAGGTGATGGAATGAATCTTAACTGTAAAATGGCTACTTAGAAGGTAAAAACTCAGATGGTAGTACTGCATGGGGCAATCTCTAAATGGTTGAAATACAATAGGTCAGGCTGTGGGAGTTAGCAGAGGAACTTGCAAGAGACAATGAGATCTTGGAGCATCTTTGAACAGTTTATTTATGACTGGCTGCTTATTTTGTTGTTTGTTCAGAGCTTCACTTTTCAGTTTAACAACTATGTGGATGCTTCTGTTACAAGACTCATAATTCCATTTGTCAAACTGGAAAAAGGTTGTCCTGCAAGAACATTAGGAGCAATTGATAAACCTCTGTAACTTTCATGGAGTGTTGCTATGTTTTGAAAAAAAGATATGGCCATCAAATTATATTCTTCATTTTCACTTTCATTTGTCGCCTTTACAAACTTAACTCAATTCGTAAAGTTATCTTGAGAAAATAGGCTCCACAAAGGGCATTATTGAGTAAATGCATACATAAGTTTATCATCAAAGTTCGTTCATTAATTATATCACAGCAGTAAGGAACAAGTCACTCTCAAGAATAAATCAAACTAATTAGAAACCTTGACTTCCACAGCAAGGAAGAATAAGACCCATCCATGCATATAAAGCATGGATGAATAAGGGGGAAGTCCAGAGCTGGCGGTGATCAAAAACTTTAGCAAACAAGAAAGAAAAAGAGAAAGGAGGTAGCAGACTTGAGATGGATACCAGAGCTGACATCTGTATTGCCTATTACATTATTCGGTTTTTCCATTGATAGACGACCAAGAGTGCAATCCAAGTGACACCATAAAATATAACCGTAGATTCTAAAGTCAGCAAGATCCTAGACTAACCAACAAAGCAAACTTCTTCCCTCTGCACGACATGACTTTAAAATCTTTAACATGATTTCCTTCAGTAAAGAAAAAGCACCCTCATGTCAAATTTGTAATTGAGGAGATTTATTAGCCTTATACAAGTCATAGCTATAAATTGGCAAAGTGTTGTCACTTCTCCCTACCTCATCATATGGTATCTGAAGAATGAATCCCTTCAAATGTTGATAATCTGTGATGCTGTTCCAGCAATTTTTTTTTGTTTTTATTAGAAATTTTTAGCTTTTCATAGCATTGCCAATGTACAATATCATGATCAGTAGATTCTCCACATCAAGCAGCTATAAATTTCAAATGTGTCATTATCTACAGGGCATAGAAACTCTTCTTGCCTACTTCAGGCTGGTAATGTAATACAGAACCACTTAGTTTGATGATTGATTCACATGATCCAAACATGATCAAATAATATTGAGTTTACTAGTTGAACTAATGAACCGCGCATTAGTATAGTTATTAATATGGAACTGATTGCAAGAACAGTGGATTTATTTTAGCTTACAGCTATAAATGCTCTTGTGTATGAATCAGAATTTGAAATGAGTACAGGAGGAAATAAACAAGGCCTGTACGTTTCTGATAATCTACCTTAAATTTGAATCAAAACTAAACTTATAGTATAGCTGGAGTAGAACAAAGTCATACAATGTCATATGTCATATTTCTATGTGTCCAGTTTCATCCCAAATTATAGCATTGCACCAACAAAAGCGATAGACTTGAACTAGTCTATTCAAATTCAAATATTTTGGCACTTGCTTTGCTTTTACAAATGGAGAGGTGAGCCTTAGGACTTCTTCACAACAGGCTAGAAACATCAACCACCTGCTTTCTCCAGAGGGGGTGGCAAGAGCAGTAAAATGGAACAAAATTAAAAAAAAAAACAAGAGTTAAGATAATGAAATCTGAAGGGTGGCAAAGAAAATAGATGTTATTTATTAACAGTCAACAAATTATGCTGAAATGCCAGTTAGATTTAAATCAGAGATAGAAATAAGGCCAATACAACTGAGGTCAAAGTTAACAGCTATCACTCTCTTCAAAAATAATTTAGTCAGAAAGCCTCTCTGAGAAGTTGTTATTTGTTTTGTGGAATGTAGTTTCCCCATTTATTTGTCAATTTACTGGGACAACAAGAATTGAGACATTCATCTGCAAAGTGTGGATAGCTAAATGTAATGTCAATCAGATCCATTATAAAACTAGACTATCACTATTATCAATCTTGCTAGTATTACCAAGGAGTGTGGCTGTATTGGAGGATTAGTTTAAAGTAATTGAGATTTTCTTTGCTCAGTGAGTATCAGTCTAAAATTTCATGTCAGTGATATATTGCTAGTTTATCTTACTTTAGCTTTCACGGTAAATATTCTTAGGAGGTAGGATTATCTAATTCTCTTATGTTCTCAAATTGGTTCATTCTCATTTGAGATAAAAAATTGGCTTCTTTCAGGCTGCGCAGGGAACTCAAATTGACCTGTTTCCCAATAATGTTCACTGAAGAGCAATGTATTGAGAAAGAGCATCAGATGGTTTGCAGGAACTTCAGTTAGAATGGGAAATTTGCAGGCATTAAGTCTGTAATCAGTAATAGGCAACAACAAACTACTTATCTGATTAGCTAGAGTTGTAAATTCATTGAGTCATACAGCATAAAACAGACCCTTCGGTCGAAGTTATCCGTGCTGACAAGATATCCCAATCTGACCGAACCCCATTTGCCAGCATTTGGCTCGTACCCCTCTAAACACTTCCTATTTATAAATCCATCCAGAATGTTTCAAATGTGGTAATTGTACCAGCGTCCACAATCTTCTCCTTCAGCTCATTCCATACATGCACCTCTGCATGAGCAAGTTACCCCTCAGATCATTTTCTCTTTCACCTTAAACCTATGACCTCTTGTTTGGGATTCCCCCCACTCTAGGAAAAATAACTTGGCTATTCACCCTATTTATGCTCCTCATGATTTTCTAAACTTCTATGAATTTTGAGAACACATCAAGTGTCTACCATCATAACTGTTATACTTCTAACAGAGAAAACCAAATTCTGTTTATGATTTAATGACTATAGTTTCAGTCAAAGGATAAAAGGTTGCTCTGATTCAGCATTAAGACATTAATGCCTGCACTATGTTCCCAGAGGGGAGGCATCGGTGACATGAAGTTCACAAGATATCCCATTACTAATAGTGACATTTAATACTTTAAATTGTTGTGCAGGCCAAAATGTAATTGCATGTCATAACCAAATGTTACTGCTATTTTTTTTGTGAACAACATTAATAACTGAACTTTTCTACCTTGAGGCAAACTGAACTGCTCACGAAAGGGCTTTATTGTACACACTGTATTTATGTTCCTTTTAAATCAAAAGAACAGAAGTTTCTTTTCCAGGATTTAAAAAAAAAATCTCTTTTCTGTTTCTTGGGCTCCTTATGCCACAACTTGTGGCTGAGAGATTAGTTGATGTTGTTATTGATTTGTTTGGTTTAGAATGGAATTCACCATGTAAGCTAGCTCATGCTACACTGAATATAAATATTTCTGAGAACATTGCTTTGTAATCATCATTTTAAAATTAAAACACATTTGACAAGTGATTTAAGTAGAAACTAAAAAGACACTGTAATACTATGTTACACTTTGCTGTCTATGCTGATATTGGTGTCAAATCATTCTTTTTGGATTGAATTATCTCCATACTATTCCCTCTCCTCCTTTCCCAATGTTCCAAAGGTGTTAACTGGTAATGATACATTTTTATCATTTATCGTGTGATTATTTGATATTATTTTTGAGTACAACTCTGCCTTAACCCAAAATCTACTCATGCATTTTCTAGGTAGTCAACACAATAGGAATGCTTGCACGTTTCTCCCCTCAGTTAGAATTTTAAAAACATTTTTAGAATGCGCTGAAGCAGAATTTATTGCCCAACCTTAATTGGGGACATTGAATCAACCTCAAATTGTGAGATTAGAGTTATATGTGATTCCAAATATGCAGGGTGGTATTTTCCTTCTCTGAAAAACATTAGTGAATTGGTTAGTTTTACAACAATCCAGATGCTTTAATGATTATTTTTCGGATGCTAGCTCCCAGATCTGCTAAATTTAGTTTTGCAACTTGCCACATGACAACATTCATAAAACTATCTCAGTTCAGACAAGATTGAGTGTTGGACATGCTGAATCTATACAGCTAAGTTTGAACCATATTGCTGTCATTCCCTTGCACCAACAAATCCATTTGCAGTAAGAAAACAAATGAAAGAACACAGAATAACTTCCACAATTTCTAAAAATTCTTTTCCTCTGCACAATCCTTACTCAAATGTTTCTTTTGTGATAGAGATGAAAGTAAGATCTTAGGTTGGTATTAATATATTTGTATGATCACAGATTAATTTCAGACTGATTATTTACTCTTTTTAAAGAAACTGTAACCTTTGAATGCTAATCCACTCGTTGGTAACTTCAACTAGTTTATTATTCAGATTCTCTTTGGTTATTTCATCTCTAAATTGTCAAGCAAGAATTATTCAGGGTCTGCATTACCAGCAGCAGAACAAGCTAGTTGGGCAGGCACTCTGAGGTGAAGGAAAGAAATTTCATCCCATTAGTTACTAGCTTGCCTTGATAATCACCAATGCATTTTGGACAAGGTGAATTGTGTTAATATTTTGCAGAAAGCAAAATTGCTTTGAAGCTTTTAAGAGTAGTCATCAAATAATTACTTGAAATTAGTTGAATATGTTGTTCAAAAATGGACAAGTAATGCCTTTAAAATGCCTGCATTTCAATAGGTATGGCTATCTTTCTGCATTAGGAACTAAGTCTTTAAAATTTCCTTATAGACTGTTGACTATTATCGTCTGAATAAGATAGATGAAAAGCAAAAGGGATTACCATCAATCTTTACATAATCCGCAAAGAAATGCATCTTTCTTGATTCTGGATTCTTTTCATCAGGGATCTCATTTCTCTCTCTACATGTAAAATACTGAAACAACCAGCTTACTGGTAATTTATGTGGCAGAATCTGGTCATCTGTGCAAAGGAGGCTTTGTGCTGGGGGTGAAAGATTTGAAATGTGTGCATGGGCTTTCTATTGAACCCATTTTTGTCCTCTGCTTTTATTTACTGAAAGTGGAACGAGACTACCATCAGCTATGGGTGGCTAATTATCATCCATTAATGCCCCATTGAGAGCCAGGTTGATGATGTTACCATGAATGTGCAAAGCACCAAATGACAACTTATTGAGGCTGAACCTTGGAAGGTGCCCTTTTTGACTTTTCATGGCAAACACCAGCAATGTCTATTTTAATTTTGCACCTTGTGAACAGTCATGGGTGTCATTGGGTCACAGTTGGTCATTATATGGTTGGAATCCCACTCCACTGCTATGGCCTGGCAACAATGGGCATGGTTTAGATTTAGCATTGGGTAGAAATATTTTCTTTGGACTTCATTTCTAAAATTCTGTGGAGATATTGGTTGGGAATGAGAATGTTGCCGTCACCTTGCTATGTTCCAAATTCACTAACATATTACATATACCATTTGGAAATTGGAACACCCTTATAGTAAATTATATTTGACAAATCCAGGTTAAGCTTTCCATTATCTAGTAAGTGAAATAGAATTCATTAACAAATAGACTGTGGTTAAAGTTTGTGTTTTGGAGACAATAGAATAGCTTTTATTAACATTAAGATCTAAAAAATGATGTCAAGTCACCCAGGAATTTATAAAGTTTACTCACATTAAAGAGGTAAAGTAGTAAGAATTAGAATCAGTGGTAGATTGGTTACTCGGCCCACCATGCTTGTGTTAATTTGTAGGAAATGTAATCCAATAAGTCCCATTTTGCATTGTGCTTCAACTCTTTACCCTTCAGTTATTTAGCCAATTGACTTTTGAAAGTTATTTTTGAATCTGCATTATCATTCTAGTTGAGAAACAAAATACTCATCTTGCCTCTGGTTCTTGCGCCCATGAAACTAAATCTGTGTTTTCTGGCTATGGACCCTACCACTGCAATCAGCTTCTCCCTTTTTTAAATATTGTTTTAGAATATCTGCAACAAATTTCTCTGCCCTAAGGAGGCTAATATCAGTTTCTCTAGTTTTTCAATGTAACTGAAATACTGCATCTCAGGTGCAATTCAAATTCAATGTGCTTTTTAAGGCTTTGACATTCATCCTGAATACCACCACTGGTGTATAAACCTCTTCAGAAATTGAAAATTCTTCCTAATATCTCAATGACCTCACCTTTACGTCAATACCAAATCTACAGAATGTTCAGAGGTAATGTCTCCCACGTGAAATCAGGACAAAGTGTGATATTGTATTAGCATAACATCTTGACTTTGTACCTGAGGTATCAGTTAAAATGCCAAGGCCACCATATGCTCTTGTACACAAAAAAAACTATCTCAATTTGTCCTGCCAATTTTACAGATTTGTGCATATGCCTCCTCAGGTATCATCTGTAAACACTGAATTTTCCTGTCTACCCAGGTCAAGGTCATTATGTACATCATAATAAGCAATGGTCTTAACATCAACACATGGCTGAGTATAGGCTGGTAACATGATAACACCATATACTTCTCTCCCTTCTGAATAATAACTCATTACTGCTAGTCTCTGTTTTCTGCCTGTTAGTCAATTTTACATTCACATAGCACTGCTCCTTTCATTTACACAGACTTAAATTTGTTAATAAGTCAATTGTGCTTCACTTTAACAATTGCCTCTTAAAGGTGCACCTCTGGCTGCTCTACAACACTTTCTGTTAATTGTCTTTATATGACCTCACTATGTCCCTAAGTGTTTCACTGACAATTTTTGAAGATGTACTATCAATTGTTATGTAAGAAATGCAGCAGCAATTTGAAACAAAAGAGATCTGCAGCTAGATTTTTGTATTTGTTATATTGCTTGATGATGAACTATCGTCAAGAGTACAACTTCCTGCTCTTTTTAAAAATTAAGCTGAAGTGGAACAATATCTTCATAAGGCAGCCTCACACTGTGTCCTGAATTCAACTCAGGAGACTTCACATCTGAATGTGTCACAGATTCAGTATTGATGCAAAGGTGGGATCACAGTAAGACAAAGTACATAATTTTCAATCACTGAGAAGGCTAGACTGGCATTTCTAGCACTGGAAAGCATGCTAATTGATCAGCATGTTTCTCTTCCAGGACCTTTTAGAAGTGGATAGTTGTGGGTGTGGGGGAAGGAGAGGTGAACCTTAATGAACTTAAAAGGCTTATTAATGGCATAAAGCAGATAGCAACTGGAACATTCGAGTTGAGAGTTGTCTCCCTGCTGAAATGGAGGCAGCTTCTAGGCACTGACTGAACATGCAATGTTCCAGTAAATATTTGAACATCACAATCCCCCCCCATCCCCTCAGAAAAAAACCTGTGGTTGCAATCCCGAGATTGCAAAGAAACTTCACAGATCACCCCGTAGAGATGTTGCCTCTGCACAGTGACAGTTTAGATGTTTTGACCAGTTAAATATCACTTGGTGAAAGGTTTTCAGAAAGCTCCCCACGATGAAGGCACAATTTCTCTCCATTTTACAGTGGCAGCTCTCACGTCTGATGATGTGTCATTGCTTGTGGACTCTCTCTTAGACTCAGGAGCTTTCCCATTGGCCTTATAGGAGCTGGTGGAATATGAAATTAGATTAACGATAGCTTTTCTTTAACCTGGAATTGAAGCTCATCTCAGTAATGGTGAGAAGATCCGGTATTTTTACCTAGGTTGTAACTCCAGACCCACAGCAAGGTAATTGACTCTTAAATGCACTCTGGAATGATCTACTAAACCATTCAGTTCAAGGACAATCAAGAATAAATGTGGCCTTGGCAATGACACCCACATTCCCATGAAATAAATTTTTAAACATCATTCATTTCATGCTGATTGCTTAAATTTGGGCAATTTTACATAAAAAAGTGTTGTTGTGAAGCGAGAACTACTTTGAATTAACACAAAATATAACAGTTGTGTTTTTACTTTCAACCAATGTGGAATATGAGACTAAGATAGCATAGTATATGATGGCATTTAAGACTTAAAATAATTAACAATGTTCCCAGTTCATACCAATCTTAAAGGGAAACTGTTTCATTGGAACATTTGTAGAAAATAAAATAGTTATTCTTTTCTTCAAATTGGCTAAGATAATTTAGGATAATCAACAATCTATTTTACAGCAGATAACCTACGACAGACCACATACTTTGGTATCTGAAAAGCAGTAGGCAGTGAACCTAGTCATCAGATCAATTTAAAAGTATAATTATGCAACTGTAATGAACTAGTTTTTGATTTGCTCTGTTCTGTTTGTTTTAGGTAAATCAACAGGAAATAGTATGCTCAACTGTGTGATGGGAGGACTTGGAAGAGTTAAAATACGCTTACTGAATCAAGAGTGCTTCAGCCTTAATTATTATGGCATTAGTAATTACATTCATAATTCATATTAATTCAGCTCCCTTACAAACATTACTGGCTGAAATTTCCAATGTGGGTCAGATTTGTATTTCTGATCCAGATTAGAATAAAGTTGCCAATGCTCAAGCAAAAAATAATCACAAAAGTTGATCCATTTAAAGAAAAACTCACATTTTTCAAAACCCTGGCTCCACTCAGCAGTAGGATAGTCACGTTCAAAAGTATAGGATAGAAAATAAAGAACATCTATAGAGGATGTCAGGCTTTCTTTCTGTTTCAAACCCATGGTTTGTTAACTTATCAGAAGAAAGGAAGAAAGACACAGGCGATTTTGAGTGTCCTTTTTAAAATCTAAATTGCAAAAGGAAATTCTGGACTGAAGTTGAACAAGGCATTGAATGAGCACATTACAAAGTAGTTAAGCGTAACAGCATAATTTGAGTACCTCATAAATTTTAATCTTATCCTTTATAGCTCATTTACAGAATTTAGCAAAACATTTGAGATCAATGGTATATAACTTTTCTTCTACCCACTTACTAATCATATAGATAAGATCTGCAAACACTATGCAATATTTAGGTGTCAAACCTTGTCAGTACTCAGCAGGTTCAACACTGAAACACCATTAAAATATCTTTGGGGTACTTACTTCAGGTAATATTGTTACATCATACCTGTGGATTTGAAATAAAAACAGTTAATTTCACAGATATATTTTCAAATTTTGGAACAATACTTCAGAATTCTGAATTTTAAAATTCAAAGTGCATCTTTAGTTTTCATGTAATGTGCTGTTACACTTCCTGATTATGCCCATTGTTCATGCTTTCTGTTTCTGAGCACCTGTGAAGAGTTTAGTATTTTTCCAACTGCCAAAATAATATGCAATAGGGGAGTACTTTATAGAGAAAAAAATAGCTAGACTATCTTCTTTAAGCTGTTACATTTTATTCACACTGGACATGTTTACAAGCATTTTACCCTGTAACTCAGCAGAGTGAGGGCTAATGTGGTTTGCAGGAAAGGCCTCATGAAAAAAAATGCAAACCTTACAAAACAATACATAGACTGCCAAATGGAAACTTAATCTGCTCTGAATGAAAGTTTCAGAACATTTAAACTCATTGAACTCTTACAAAATATAACTTAAAAGTTAACATTTATTAGTATCAAAATGATGTAGGGTTGGGTTCATTCACTCTGTAATTTCAATGGATAGAACTAAAATGTTTCATTTCAATTTAATGTGTGCAACTGCATAATTGTAGTTTATGGTCAAATGTTATTTCTTAAGATTTTTATGTGAACCTTTCAAGGTTGGTGATGCTCAATGAAGGCAATGGAACATTTTTCATTTTGAATATCAGCATTATGTACCTCTTGGTTGGTATCATTAAACATATTATTATGCCCAAAAAGTGTCCTTCCCATGAAAGGATGAAATCTAGTGCACCTACAAACCCATTTTGCTTTTTTCAACATGCTGAATCGAAAGTCTCAGGGACAAAGTGAGTTTGTCAGTTTAGTATTGCATTTAGAAGTAGCTTTATTCTGTTGTCCATAGTGCACTAGAAACAGACGGTCAAAACTAATTTTATATCTGCTTCTTACAACTTTTAGGCATGTCCTTACATCAGTCAAGGGTGGATTCAAAAGTAAATACAGTAGACTAGCATTCAAACCAGTGGACCACCCAGGCCAGACAGATTCAGCAGTTGGGATTTGCATCTTCTTCAGAGTTTTCTAAGTTTATTAATCTTATTTCCTTTCAATCTAAATGTATGCAACTGGGAATAACTGAGTTTAATTCAATATCAATAGTTATTAGACTGCAAAATAGATTTTGGAAGAGGAAGAATCATTTTGCAGAAATGCTTTTCCATATCTAACATCATAAATATTTATTTCAACCAAATGCTGTCAGTGTGTTGTAGAATAAAAACAAAACTATCAATGTGCCATAAAACAACCAATGAGTTTGACCCTGTGAAACTCAAATTTCTACACACCTCAACAGAAGACAGCAAAACAGGATAATTATAATGTATATTTCTAAAGGCCAGCTGCAAGTAATCAGAGCATCACCTTGAAGAAGTGCACTTAAAGTACCAGATTATTTAATCAATAAAAGATGTTCGAGGTCAAACACTTTTCAGAAATGCATTCTATAACTTTTCACATCCCCCACATCCTGCCTTATTTTTATGCTGTTGCATTTTACTTTTAAACGACAGCAAAATAAATAATGGTGAAATACTGATGATGACAACTGAAAACATAAAATTCCATACAGATCTAATTCTTTAATACATAACTATGGGCTGTAGAATGCACAATGAATTCCACACTATTATGGTCTGAATAAGGAAATATAATCAAAACAGTCACACTTGAAGATGAAGAATTTTTTCTTTGACTGTTTCCTGGGAGCTCGCCATCTTAGATTGGCATCTGAATAACCTTAGAGTCTGTAACATTGGGACCTATGAGCAAACTACACTTTCAGGTCTTTTGTGTAGCATTCAGTACAAGTGGCCAATTTCTTTCTTGGTGAAGGCAAGTCAAAGTACACACACCTCCTCCACCAGTTTCTTCAGTGTTAGGTGGGAGTGTTGCTGCATTTTCAAGTCATGGTGTATAAGCACTGTGCTTCCTCCCTCTTCTTCTCCTCATGGTTACGCATGATAATCAAGGCCAAAATGTTCAATGAACACATTATTGCAATCCTTTCTCGTTAACCTAAGATGGGTGGGGTGGAAGAATCCTGGAACATTGCCTTCAGACACAAGCAGGACTGAGAGCAGAAAAAAATTGAAATTCAGTTTGCTGCATACTGAGATGTGGCTCCAAAGCTGCTATCTTCTCAGGCATGGACTCACGTATGTGCTATTAATCACATCCATATCAGTCACATCTTTATTTTCAGTTGATGTAGTTATTGCAAGACAGCAAATATGAATGCAGAAGATTTGCAATCTCCATTGACTCTAATAATGGGCAGAGCTATGATAATGACCATTAATTAAGTTACAGTAGAGCAATGAAAGGGGTCAAGGACAATCAGCTGCACTTTAATAATAAACATCGACATTGGATGGCACATATCATTGAGCACCATTACAATGGAGCAAGTTTCTGACAAATTCTGATCAATTGGACATATTTAAACTTATGTATTATCATAACTGTGAGAAGGGTAATGGCAAAGAGATTGTTACATTCTATAGAAGAAAGTAGATAAATGCAATAATAATTGAATATGATGCTAGTGCTGAAACAGCCTTAATGGTTTTCACCTCAGCTAAATAACAGAAAGGCATTGTATAACTACTCGTCCACAGTATTGAGCTGTGTTTCACAGACAATATAACAGTTTATCTTAAAAAGCATGCTCATATCATGACTGTAAGAGTCTTGTGACCTGAGGGTGTAAAGGTCTCATACTCCATCTTATCTTGGGGCACTTGGAGCATGACATGTGACTGAAAGCATGGTGCTCAAAGCAGCTCTATGGTAATCTACGAGTTCAATTGTAGTACTGACACTTATGCAGCTGAAGAATGTTTGCATGTAGTAGCTAACTGTAGTAAATGACAGTGGATTCTTTAATATTATAACATCTGTGCCACATTTCTTATGTTGCCAAGGGTTAACATGAGCATTTCCTTTATCACTTAAAATACACATTCAGAGACAAACTGACAGCATGGTAGCAGTGGTGAGATCTGAAATAAAATGGATTCCAAGACCTTTATATCTTCAAGTCACGTGATATATAATGATCAAATCACAAGCAGCATTTTTGAAATATTACTGATGTGCAGACTCAGACATAACAACGCTCAGCTACATCTACTTGTTTTCCAATTTGTAACATTTATTTTTCAGACTTCAGCATTGCTGGCTGGCCAGCATTTATTGCCTGTTCCTAATTGCCTTTGAGTGGGTGCCCTTGAACCACTGGGGTGGGAAGACACACAATTCCATTAGAAAGGGCGTTCCAGGATTTTAACCCAGTCACACTGAAGGAATGGCAATGTATCTCCAAGTCAGGATGGTGTGTGGGTTGGAGAAAAATTTGTAGCTGGTATTACCATTTGACTGCTGCCCTTGTTTTTCTAGATGGCATTCATTGTGCATGTGGGATATGTAAGGAGCCTTAGTGTCTTTTTGCAGTGCATCATCTAGATGACACACATTGCTGCTACTGTGGTGAGTGATGGAGTGAGTGAATGTTTATGGTTTGGTGACAACCAATCAGGCTACTTTGTTCCATATGGTATGAAGCTTCTGGAGTGTTGGTCGAGTCATTCAGGCAAATGGGGAGTATTCCATCACACTCTTGACTTGTGCATTGTAGATGGTGGACAGCATATTGGGAATCAGGAGGTAAGTTACTCACTGTAGGATTCCTCACCTTGACTTTCTCTTGTATCTAGTGTATTTATATGACTATTCCAGTTCAGTTTCTGGTCAATGGTGATTCGCAGAATATTGATTTGGGGGTTTTAGTGATAGCAATGCAATTGATTATGAAGGAGTGATTGTTAGTTTCTCTCTTTTTGGAGATGATCATTGCTTGCACTTATTTGGCATGAATGTTACCTGCCACTTGTAAGCCCAAGCCTGAATATTATCTATGTCTTGTTGCACATGAACATGGACTGCTTCAGGAGTTGAGGAGTTATGAATGGTGCTGAGTATGGTGCAATCATCAGCACAAGTCCCCCACGTCTGACCTTATGATGGAAGGAAGGTCACTGATGAAGCAGCTGAAGATGGTTGGGCCTAGGACACTACCCTGAGGAAGTCCTGCAGAGATGCCCTTGGGCTGAGATGACTGTCCTCTAACAATTGCAATCACTTTCCTTTGTCCAAGATACAACTCCAACCTGTGGAGGGTTTTCCCCTGATTTCCACTGACTCTAGTCTAGCTAGGGTTCCTTGATGCCATACGTGTCAAATGCAGCCCTGAACCCAGCTGTATTCACCCTCACCTCTGGAATTTAGCTCTTTTGTCCACGTTTGAACCAATACTGTAATGAAGTCAGAGGCTAAGTGGCTCTACCCAAACTGGGCCTCAGTAAGTAGCGTATTGCTAAGCAGGTGCTGCTTGATCGATCTGTTGATAATTACTTTCATCACATTACTAAAGATTGGGAGTAGACTGTATTTATATTTATTTTTCTATTCTACTGAAGGCATTAACACACAAGGACAGACTTTCTATTTTAGTGTCATGTAAAGCTAGTACTATTAAGACTTCGATTGAATTAAAATCAGGGAATGTGACACTGGCTGCTGGCTTGGCATAACCTGTTTTACATTATCACATGAAGTTAATATCTATCTTACAGTGGGTTACAATTCCTATAGTACTGTCGCCTCCTTCCTTCATAGCCAGACATTACATGAATCATGCCAGCATTAGTGGGTGAATTGTTCATGGGTCCATGAGGCCAAACATTAGTCTTGTCCATATCCAACACCTGCAGATACGTACTTTGATCTGCAGGAGAACAACCATTAGCTATTGCTGCTTCTTATGCTGCCTAAGTTAAAGATGCCAAAACCAACTATAATTGCTTTGATTGAAGTTAGCTCATGGAGCACAGCTGAGAGATCAAACCAAAGACCTCAGGTTCAGTTCTACAGTGAACAGGGTTGACTGCAGCCTGGTTACCTTTATTGTACCATCAATAATTCTTTATTGAAAAAGTCAAAACATAATACAAAACTATTGGAGAATAATATTTGGAAAATCAGTGCTACTGTATATGCCAGTGTTTTAATCTATGACTATTAAATGCATTTGGCTAGCAAACAAGTCACTGTACTATTTTACTCACCATCTTGTTACACATTAGCTTATTTGCACTCTATTTTTGATGCACAGCACACAGTTTCTGTAAACACTTCACATATTAAAGTTGATGGATTGTAACTGGACAATCTCACAAGATAAGGAGATTTAATAGCACTGATGAAATTTCATTAAGAATGCAAAATCTGCCTTATTGTTGTAAACAATATTTTCCACATCACAAATCACTACAGGCAGCCCAGGCAGGCAGCAGAACTCAAGATATTGTCATGTCATTTCAAAAATATTAAGAAAAACCTTCTTTTCTGAAAAAAAAAACAATCTTCAATTGGTCCAGATATGACACCAGCTTTAGATTTCAGAGATGCAAAATAATGTTACTGGGATTTCCACAAAATGTTATAATTGATTTGTAAAATTTTCATACTACAACTCACTCGAGGCTCACTTCAACAATTATATATATCCACTGGTACAATGATAAATTTCCTCCCTCCAAACTTTGGCTGTATATAAAATTATCATTAAGAGGTTTATAATGTTAAGGCAAAATTTTAAAGATTACAGATACAGAACTTTCATATTGGCTCATTCATAAAATATATTGACCTCCCGTAATGTTTTTCCTTTCCATTATGCTAGTCAACAAATATTAACTAATTACATCACTACATTTTCTTCATAGGTTCCGGTCTATTTCAACTTTACTTTTATACCACAGTTCATATGAACTGAGTATGAAATATTTCATACATTCAACCTTTCAAATTGTTGCTGGGGGAGGGAATAGTGAGTATCTCTTTGAAGTTTAAAGTTGATATCACATCTCTGAAGGATTTCTTGCTGAAAAATGTGCATTTGATCTGCTGTATACCTTTGTTACAGGGCAGTTATAAACTATTTTACCATTTGCACCACCACAGTTAGTCAACCAGATTCATCATGTCGAACCATTGCACATACACAAACATAAAAGGGTACAATCTTCACAAAAAAGTGTTGGTAAACAAAAACAAGATTGCCAAACACATGACTTTATATAAACTGCAGCAGAAATGTATCATCCATTGCACTTGAGGTCACCATGATTGAAAACGATTCACAGACGCTTGGCTTCACTCCCCTCATCCACTAATAACATTACGTTCACCAAATGTTCTATCATTCAGCAATGCACAGAAGGGGTGGTCTGATCATTAAATTGGGGAAGAACATCAGCACGTCATTTTCTTCATGATGGCATTACAAACAAATGATACTATTTGCAGTAAACTGCATTATATCACAATATTTGCCATGCGAACAAAAATAACTAAACAGTTGAATAACAACAATTTTACTTCATAAATCAAGATCGTAATCGGAGAATATCTATAAAAGTACTCCTCACTGAATACCATTTTACTGGCTACCTGTTGTGAACCTCAGACCTTACAAACCATGTACAATTGTATAATTACTTGTTGTTACTGGTGTTTAATATCAGCAACACAACTTTATTTCCTCATTATTCCAGGTTCTTTGTAGGCAAAAATTTGTTGGAGTAACTTAATATCTTAATATGTTGCATACTTTAGTGCTGTAAATGCTAGGTGAACACATCTTATCAAGAACACAATGCTGTTAAAGTTATGCTATGCAGATGTAAAGGTTACAGGGTTTGGCACAGATTGTTTTTGTGAAACATTGATACCTAGAATTGACTTTTTGTTGAAACTCCATGTGAAGCCACCTGATCAAGCAAGTTGAATGGTAAAGTCTTGGAACATGATGGTTCCATTTTTACCCTCCCTAGGCCCAAGGATGATCTGGAATTTAAAGTAATAATAATAATTTCTGTTAACTTTCATTTAAAAATAAGTGTGGTTATCAAGTGCTGCAGTTTCTTACAGGTCACAGCCAATAGATGGAAATGCCATTAAAGAGGCAGTCTACAAAATAGATAGCAAAGCCACAAAAGCAGCCAGACAGAATCCCCACACTTGCATTCTAAATTGGGAGGATAAGCAGGTCACCAGGCAAATACAAACCAAAATGAAATAATAATCATGACTTTATGCCATTTTATTCTACAATGCAATAAAACAGTCAATGGTCGCAAACAGAAAAAGAAACTGATCTTTTGGTTGAGATTTTCCATCAGAACAGAACAGTTTACATGAAGTTCCCAGTTAAAATGTTAACCTATCTTTTCTTCTTTCATCTGTTATTTATATTCTAAAATGATTGTTTTTCACATTTCTAATATTTCTAGCTTTCTTCCTCTCTATTTATTCAAAAATAAAAATGGGAGGGAGCAAGATAGAAACTCAATGGAAGAAATTTTTTTAAAATTAAGTGAACACCATTTCTTTAAATGAGATCTCCAATCTGAACTGCCACTTCAGGTGCTTGTGTGGGAGTGAAGTGAAAGAGAAAAATAAAGGAACATGACAGACGACTGACCTATTCTTTCACAAATTCCTCTGTTAAATTATTCTAAAACTGCATGGAATTTTAGAAGAAAGCTGGAATATGTTAAAAGGTATTCCTTTGGCATCCATTCTAATATTTTGAAAAGTAATTATTTGAGATGGATGCTTTCCTTGTCAGTCTTTTCCATTGTCAAAACAATTGGAGTGCCTCCTTGATTTCAGACTTTAAACATTCCATTTAAATTTTGAAATTAGATGCAAGAGACCCATTTTCATTGAATGCTTGCTGACCTTATGCTACAATGATGAAGATTAAATCATATTGCAGGTTATAAGATCTCATGCAAGTGCCATATTTTTCTTGCATGTATTCAGCACCTTAGGTGGTGTTAACCTAGTTTGTGAAGCATTGCAGCTTATATGCAAGATATTACAATATATGTTCTTAAAAAGTAACTTCCACAGCCTACAAAGCATGATAGAGGACAATGAGTTCAATGTTAAACCTTGATGATAACCTGAAAAGAATACAATTTAGACATTTACAGAATCAGTAATCCTAGGAAAGGTTCACATCCCTGTGTTTGTACTGCTAGTTGATTCTCACACTTTTCTGTGAATGAACTGTACCAGATTGTATCCAGTTCCCAGCACTTGGAAGAGATTCTTGAACTTCTTCGTGGTTCTTTTTGTTCACTGCACCTTGCACACTTCCTCCTTTGCTAGTATATGCTGACCAGACAGGATAATGCCATCACCAGGCACCACCAGGATAAAATAATTTCAGCACTGCCGGGGATCCAATAATGCTCTGTGCTTGGCACTGTGAAGAAAAGAAAGATTATAAATCACTGTGCAATTTAGAAATATGAAAATGTAAGAAGTAGGAGCAGAAATGCACCATTGGGTTCTTGAACCTGCAGTGTCATTCAATAAATCATGGCTGGTTTGATTTTGGCTTTAACTCCGCTGTTCCCCTGTACAACCTTATCCCTTAACTCTTCTGTCAATCAGTTTTGAATATACTCAATGATTCTACCATTAGTGCTTTCAGGGAAAGATAATTTCTGATGAACTTCCGAGAGAAGAAATTTCTTACCATCTAACTTAAATAGAGATTCCTTCTTTTGAAACTGTTCCCCTGGTTCTAGATTTCCACATGAGGGAAAGCATCCTCACAACACCTATGCTGTCAAGTCCCTCTAAATTTCATATGTTTCAATGAGCTCATCTTTCATTCTTCCAAACTCCAATAAGTATCAGCACAACCTGTTCAATCGTTCCTCATAAAACAACCCCTTCATCCCAAGAATCAGTTTATTGAATCTTCTCTGAACTATATCTATTTCGAGTATGCCCCTCCTCAAGTAAGGAGACCAAAGCTGCTGAGCACTCCAGCTGTGGTTTCATCAATGCTCTACACAAGACCTTCCTACTTTTTTTTAAACTCCATCCCCCTGTAATAAAGACCAACTTTGTGTTTGCCTTTCTGCTTACTTACTGTCCCTCCATGCTAACTTTGTGATTCTCTTTACACTTTAGCATTCTTTAGTTTCTCTCCAATTAAGTTATATTTTGCTTTTCTGTTTTTCAAGCCAAAGTGAAAAACTTCCAATTTTACTCCACTGGCAAAATTCATGCATCCTCCTTGCAGCTTTCTGAATACTCTTCATATTGTCAGCAAATTTGGCTACAATCGCATTAGTTCCCTCATCCAAATAATTGATTTAGATTCTAAACAGTTGAGTTCAGTGTATTTCCCTCATTACTGTTTGCCATCCTGAACCTGACCCATTTATTCTGATGCACTATTTCTTGTCTTGTGTCCATGCTAATATATCATGCACAACACAATTAGCTCTCATCTGCTGTATGATCTCGTAAATTGCACGTAATTGAAAACCCTTTGATATCCAAATACAGTACACCTTCTTATTTTGTTTTCCCTCTTCTGCATATTACCTCTTCAAAGAACTTCCATAAATTAAAGTTGCTAATAATATATCCATTATTTCTGTAACTATATCTTTTAAGACCCTGGGATGAAGACTATCAAGATCAGGATGCTTGTCAGTTTCAAGTTCCATTTGTATTCCCACATTTTTCTCTAGTGATAGTAACCTTTTAGTTTGGTAAGTTGGAACAAGTGGTATACCACAGCTACTAGTACTGGGATCACAATTCTTTATAACTTATATAAATAACATAGATGAATGGACAGAAGGCATGGTTGCCAAATTTGTTGATGATACAAAGATTGGTGGGAAGTTAAGTTACTAACTGGACATAGGAGGCTGGGTCGAGAGTGTGGTGCTGGAAAAGCACAGCAACTCAGGCAGTATCCAAGGAGTTTATGCCTAAAACCTCGATTCTCCTGCTCTTCGGATGCTTCCTGACCTGCTGTGCTTTTCCAGCACCACACTCTCGACTCTGATCTCCAGCACCTGCAGTCCTCACTTTCTCCCAGACATAGGAGGCTATAGAAATATGTCAGGCAAAGAGCTGACAAGTAGAATATATGATAGGAAAATGTGACATTGTCCATTTTAGAAGGAAGGAAGAATAAAAAACAAATTTTATCAAAATGGTGAGAGACTGGGAATCCTAGGCATAAATTGCAAAATGCTAGTATGCAGCTAATAGAATATATTCACCTATTGCAAGGGAAATTGAATACATTAGTATTCAATACTTTAGTTTTACAGGGCACTAAGACCTCATCTGGAGTACAGTGTATAGTATTGGTCACCTTATCTCAGAAAGGATGTTTGGTGCTTTGGAAGCAGTTCAAAGAATGTTACCAGATTTATACTTGGAATGGCTGGATTATCTTCTGAAAAAAGGTTAGACAGGCTCAACTGTCATCTGCTGGAGATCAGGAGATAGATGATGACCTGATTCCTCTCTTCCTGAAAATGTAGTGAAGTAGAGTCATAGAGTCATAGAGTTGTACAGCATAGAAACAGATCCTTTGGTCCAACTCATCCATGCTGACCAGATATCCTAAATTAATCTCGTCCCATTTGCCAGCACTTGGCCCATATCCCTGTAAACTCTTCCTATTCATATATCCATCCAGTTGCCTTTTAAATATTGTAAATGTACTGGCCTTCACCACTTCCTCTGGCAGCTCATTCCATACATGCGCCACCC
This sequence comes from Chiloscyllium plagiosum, assembly GCF_037043375.1. Taxonomy (NCBI): domain Eukaryota; kingdom Metazoa; phylum Chordata; class Chondrichthyes; order Orectolobiformes; family Hemiscylliidae; genus Chiloscyllium; species Chiloscyllium plagiosum. Next base: position 57,769,917 of record NW_028270147.1, on the reverse strand, counting down.
TCTGTTTGAAAAAGTTGCCCCTTAGGTCCCTTGTATATCTTTCATCTCTCAACTGAAACCTATGTCCTCTAGTTCTGGATTCCCAAACCCCAGGGAAAAGACTGTGTCTATTTCCCCTATCCATGCCCCTCATGATTTTATAAACCCTTTGAATATTTTTAAGACAGAGGTGGATAGATTCTTAATAAGAAAGACGGTGAAAGGTTATCAGGACTGGACGGGGATATCAATTTGTTGATACAATCAGATTATCCATGATCTTATTGATTGGCATAGCAGGTACGAGGGGCAGAATGGCCTATGTCTGTTTCTCATGTTGATATGCTCCTCCCTTCAATTTGTTTCTGGATTTTTCTATTATTCTGGCAATGCTTTTAATGTCTTCTGCTATGATGTTAAACATAAAATACTTGGCAAAAGCCTCTGTAATTTCTGTGTTACTCATTATTAATTCCCCAGACTCACCCTCCAGGGATCAATGCTCACTGTAGCTTCTCTTGTTTTTTCATTCTTATGGTAATGTTTTACCTTGTTTTTGTTTACTTGCTAGTTTTCTCTCATTCTTCAGTTTCTCCGTTTTTAATCATTATTTGTTGGATTCTAAAATTGTCCTAATTTTCTGGACTACCATTAATCTTAATAGCATTCTATACCTTTTCTTTCAATTTGTTACCACTCTTGGCTTCCTGAATTAGCCATGGATAATGCATCCTGTTGATAGAACCGTTTTCTTCCTTAATGGTAAATATTTTTGTTGAGAGTTGTGAAGTAGTTCTTTAAATGTCTGCCAATGCTTCCTTGCCATCATTCCTTTCAATTTACTTACCCAGCCTAATTTAGTCACCGCAGTCTTCGTACAATTGTATTTACCTTCATTTGAGTTTAAGCCATTGGTTAAATTCCCACATTTCTCACTATCAAAATGAATGTGAAATTCTATCATTTTACTATCACTCTTGCATCAAGGATTCTTTACTATGAAGTCTTCAATTAACTGTGTCTCATTACACACTACTTGGTACTACATAGCCTGGTAGCTGTCAGGTTTGAAAAAAACATTCTGAGAATTTGTCCCAAATACACTTGATAAACCCATCCTTCAGGCTATTGTTGCCAAATTGATTTGCCTAATCTATTTGAAAATTGAAGTCATCCACCAGAACTGCAGTACCTTTCTTGCAAGACCTCATTATTTCTTGGTATGTACTCTGTCCTACTATGAAGCTACAGTTAGGTGGTCTATAAACTACTCCAAATTATTTGCAGCAAAGAATTCCACTCAAAATGATTTTACATCTTAATCTTCTGAACTAAGATCATTTCTCACTAAGTGCAGATCTCATCCTTTACTAACAGAATCTTTTCACTTCCAACTTTCCTTTGTTTCCCTCTGAAATGTCAAATGCCTTTGAAGATTCAGTTCTCAGCTTTGGTCACCTTGTAATCACATCTCTGTAATGGCTAAATCATACTCAATTATTTCTAATTATGCTATCAATTTATCCATCTTGTCATGAGCACCATGAGCATTCAGTTATGGGACTTTTAATTTTGTCTTTTTACTGTGTTCTGCCAAACTGACTTTATTTGCTGATATTTGTTTATAGTTGTACACTCTGTCCCTCGCACTATTATCTTGTCCTTTCATTTGAATTTTCTAAATCTTCCCTCATGTGAACATGCCGACAATTTGGGTGGAGTTTTACAGACCTGCCCCCTGATTTCAAGGTGGGGAAGGTGTGTGTTTGTAAAATTCAGCACATGGTCATTCCTCCAACTCCTCACTGCCCCGCACAGTGGATGCATTCGACAGATCACCTGTCTTGGGGTCTATGGAGGGGCTTGATGGCCAGTTAAATGCCTGACTTCTTTCTGTCACCACTTTTCCCAAGGCAGGGAGGCACATATCAAGTGCATTATTCAGCATTTTAGCTGTGGAAGTTAGTGTTGGGCAAAGATTAGGGATTTGATGGGGTGGGGTGGGGGCTGGGTGTTGTCTGCTGTGCACATTGGATAGATCCCTCTCCCAAGATCATACTCTCTTTCAATTCTCCTACTGATCTTTCAAACCAGGCACCTCAATCTCTTACTCCCTTTACAGGTCCCTACTAATCAGGCACGCCAATACACTAGACTCACCTTCAGTTTGGTCTTCCTTAGCTCCTCTTAATAGGAAATGGCTGTGGTTCCAGCCATGGCCATTGCTTGGCGCTGCTGGCACTACAAATCCAATTGGACAACAGCTCTCAGAGGTAGGTCTTCTGAAGTCTCACCCTTAACCGATTAACATCTGCCAAATATGAAGTGGCTGCAGGAATGCTGTTATCAGTTTGACATTCCACAAGAACTGTGGGAAGGGCAACCTGGCTCTCGAAGGAATTTTGCCACGTAAAGTCTCCAGTGAAATAATAACAGATCATAGTTTTACCAGAAGTAATGGGTCACTAATCATGTTATACTGAGGAATGAAGACTGGAGATGGAATCAAATCATACAAAATAATCAACAACATTTATTGTGTGAATCAGCTGCATCTTTTCATCGAAAAGAATTGATGAGTTTAGTGCTCAAAATGCAAGATTTTGATTGGTAATAAAACATACCTATTTTGGTCTTTGTAGTTCTCTGGAATCACATTAAAACTTCCTCACTCAATAAACTAAATATGATGACAAGCTTTTCAAACAAATAAGTAATTGTGGCAGAGCCCACATTCGACCTGAACTTAACACTCACATGTTTCAATAACCTAAGTAGTTTAGAGAAAGAGCTTTTGAAGCAGAAACCCTGCCATACTTGATTCCTCTTGGACCAAGGGCAGTTATGTCAACTGTAGCAACTTCATTACAGTCTTGGCTGAACACACATAAACTAGAGCAGTGCAGCAATCAAAGCTGTATCTCAGGAACCACCCACACACATGTATTCAATTAGTCATTGGACAATCACTAATTTACGTTTAGCTGAACTGTACTTGCCATAATATTTTAATCGCCTCATAGACTCTCCCACATATATAGATGTGTGGATATATTGGTCACATCACTTTGCATAAAAATATTGCAAAACTATAGAAGAAATGTTTTATCAAATTGGACACTATCAAATCATTTTCACACACAATGAGTAAAAAGATGGCATCTAACTGAATAACAGCTGCCTTAACTGATTTTCAAACCCAATCTTTTAGGTACATAATTCAAAGTAACTGACAATGTTGATGCAGGCAAATTGCTCCTACTGGTGGAGAGGAAGGAGGAAGGTAGTCAGGTATAAACCTTTCACCCAAAGAGGCTTGTAAACTAAATTACCAGGGAAAGCAGTCAACAATACGAATGAATGAATTCAGGAAACATTTTGATCTATTTTCAAAGAAAGAGAAGTAGTTCAAGTTAGTCTCTTATTAAGGAACAAATTGAGCCCAATTACTTTCTTGTGGTTATAAAATTTCAATATTCATCGACAGTTAAATATTTTTGTGAAGATAACGCACGCATTTACCAAATAATTCTAAAACAACTGAGTTCAATGCAACGACTTAATGTTGACGAGGACAGTCTCATTCACCAGTTGGAGAACTAGCAGGAGCCCTGTATTTCTTCTCTGTAGAAGGAACAATGTTAACACAAAATAGATATGATCAGACCTAATGCGGTAACTTGTCAAAAAATTTGTTCTCTCATAAGATTAAGGGTTGCAGAGTGGGTTCAGTGGTGAGCATTGCTGCCTCACAGCACCAGGGACCCTCGGGTAACTGTCTGTGTGGAGTTTGTATATTCTCCCTGTGTCTGTGTAGGTTTCGTCTGGGTGCTCCAGTTTCATTCCACAGTCCAAAGATGTACAGGTTAGGTGGATTGGCCATGCTGAAATTATCTGTAATGTCCAGGGATGTGCAGGCTAGATGGGTTTGCCATGGGAAATGTGGAGTTGCAGGGATATAGGATGCAGAGGGTATAGGTGGGGTGCTCTTGGAGGGTCAGTGTGGACTTGATGGGCTGAATGGCCTGCTTCCATACTGTAGGGATTCTATGTAGGTTGGAACTCTGTAATGCCCCAGAACGGCTTAACCTGGGCCATATGTTGCTCAACTGCTGGGGCTAAATGTTAAATGTATAATTTGTAATTTAGTTCTGATATCGATTTTTGAGTACCAAAATATTTTAATTATTGAGTACTTCTAAACTGGAAGTATAGTCATCCATTATGCAACCTAACTTCCTATTGTTTATCAATACATAAAGCACTTAACAATCAAACAGCATTCAATTCTTCAGCATGTTCTTCGGTAGGAGTCGTTACAATCCCTTCTATATTATGTCATAACAAGCTTCAGGTGTCATCCCAAAAAGATAATAAAATGAAATTCCTGAAAATCTGACTGATTTTAAACATTTTTAAAACATCCTTATGGTCTTCAAGATGTTTATTTTGTCACTTGTTTTGATTGATTCCATTATATCCATCTTCTGAAAGTGTTGTCTTATTCGGAGGGATAATACTACAGGTGTGACTCTTGGTACATGACCCAAGTAGCTATTTATCACTCATAAGCCTAAGATTGGTGAACACGGGTTGCTCATTTGACAATATGAAGCATCATAGCTGAGACTACCCAGCTCAAATCTAACAGAATTCATTTTTCTTTCCAGCAACCAGGAACAAATATGCCACAGGGATCACACATTTCTACATCAGCTAATACCCACTAACTCATCAAGGTGTAAAGACAGTCTCTCTGGATACACGCACAAAACCACACTTTATTGCCTATTTAGCTTCTGAACAACCTAATATTGACCTCACTCACTCCTCAGTTTAAAACTGTTGCATTTTTTATTCTGTTAGATATTAATTAATTGGCTTTGCTTAATTAGTAGATTATCCAATGAAGTTGAGATAATCAAGACTAAAACAATGAAATTACAGCTCTGCATTACCTTAGTATTTAATTGCAAAAATTTGCCCAAGTAAATAAGTTGCCAATTAAAAATAGATACAGTGGACTTTTCAGGTAGGATTGTAAAACATCATTTTGATTTAACTGAGCAGCAAGGTGTGGTATCAATGAAAATACCAAAATTAAGTCATCCTGGAGTAGACATTGAGTTAAGACAGTGCATAATGAACAGGTCACAATAACAATTCATTAGGTAACAATGATGGTGATTAGGAAAAGGAGCACATCATAAACAAATTTCAGAATTTCATTCGATAGTACAAAACCTGAGTATTGCTGAAAACATACATTTTGTTTAGGTTTCATCTTCTGCTCCTCAGGACAATTCTCAAGAATACCAATAAAGGGGAAAACCAAGATTTATACTATATGAGAGGAGAGTGATGATTGGTACAGGTGTTGTCATGGAAAATGTAGCAGTTAGTGATGACTGACTGATAACTGCCAGGCTGTTAAGTTTTAAAACCAGATAGGTTGACTCTGATTGGTCAGGACATTGGTCAGGAAATGAATCAGTGAATGACTGTCATGTATTCTGTTGAGTTGAAAGAGGAATAGGGCATGGACATGCTCTTTCTGTCAGTAAGAATCAGAGCCCTCTGTACTAATATATGTAACTTCCAGGACATTTGTAGCCTACAACAGTCATCCATCATTAACTCTGAATTATTAATGATAGATGACAATTGCATTCTTTGTCAGTAATGTCTCTACCAGTCAGAGAGCACTTACCAACCATTCAGCACTCTCCACTCATACAATACAAACATTGTTTTTTCCATTCTTGTAAAATGTCCTGATGAGTGAAAGATGAAAAACCTCAATGACATGTGCCATTTTTCAGCAATATTCAGAATTTTATTAACCAATCATTCCTAAATTCATGGGATCAAAAACTTCTATGAATGTTCGTGACTATCACTCTTTAAAATAAAAATCAGGAACATCCAAGCAAAGGTAGCATAGTAAATATCCAAAGTATAAAGTCCCAATGTTTCTCCCAGTTTCCATAATAGAAGTATCAAAAGAGTCTAGCTAAATGCATGCGGGCATACTGACCTGTGGTTAGGGTAGGACTAGGAGAACTAGTAAAACTAGTAGGCTCAATTAGCTCTACGAAAGGGGGGAAAGGAAAAGAAAAAAAAAGAAATGACATGTATCTTTTATCAACTTATGGAAAATAATGCAGACAAACATTACAGAGAGACAGACGATTAACAGGTAGCTACCAGAGGATGACAATTTGAATTTTCTTTTCGTCTTTGTCTTTATTCTTTCTTTACAATTGGCTGTTGCTGCTGTTGAATCCTAACTGCCCACAAACCAAGCCATTATGACTTGCTGGGCTATTCGAGGAGCCAGCTAAAAGCCAACCACATTGCTGTGATTCTGGAGTCACATGTAGGCCAGTTACAGATGAGAGACAGACTTCCCTCAAAGACATTAATGATCTAGATGCAAATTTGGGATAATCAATGATAGTTGTCATGATCACCATTTTGAGAGGAACTGTCAGGTTTATTAACTGAGTTTAATTTCCACCAATTGCTGTCATGGCTTAGCATTAGCTTTGATTTCTATACTACTTGTCCAATGATTACCACATAGTGATAATCATTAAAATATGATTAAAATATATATGGCCTGTGTAATAAACTTTTATATATTCAAAGTCAACTTTCTTTGATCTCAATAATCAGGACTTCTTAAAATATAAAAGTAAAGACAATACATTTTGATGGATAAAAATGTTTGAGAAGCATGGAAACACTGGAAGTTATGTAAATTGTATTGAAATGCATTGTCCCATCACGGACAATTTTTTCATCCCAAAAACTTTTTTTTAACCCGTGAAGGCAGGCATCAGGTAGAACTTCCTTCTTCAACTGTCATTAAGTTCAGACAGGTTCATCTTTAGTTAAAGACAGTTAAAGTTAGTTTGAAGTATACCACTCATAGTACTCAGTAGCCTCTGAAATTCACTTTCAATAAAAAAAGATTCTAAGAGCAAGTAATCATTTTCCTATCATGCAACTGTTATATCACAGGAAGAATAAAAAAATACAAATGCAGAAAGCAAGGAGCTAACTAATTGGCTATTTAAATATCTCATATGGTGGACAGGGTGGAAGGTTAGCTATGGATATTTCCAGCCAGAATTAACTCTGATAGAGGTGGGAAATACAACACCATCCCACCTAATTAAGTGCAGTTCTCACCTCCAAACTCACCACCACAGAGAGTGGAAGATTCTACCTTCTTTGACTACAACTTTTGTAAAAAATAGATTGTCATCTTTCTGATATTCAGTACTAATTTATTGGCCTGAAATGCATATTATGATAGACTGGCATTGAACAAAAACAGAGCAATAGCTCCGTTGATAATTAATAGTTTAGCATACTGCAAAACTAATGTTTCCCAAGCAGCCAGAGAATTACACCAGTCTTTTACAGATGGCTTATTTCTAACTTTATTTTTAGTCATTAATTGCGGTTGTAGAAGTTGATTGAAACAGAGATTAACATACAAGTATTTGCAAGGTATTAGCCATGAGTTAGTGAATAAAAATTACTATTGCTAAACAAGGCACAAATACTGAAAATGATTTGCTAATTGTGAAACCTGGAGTGTGAGATCACCACACTACAGCATTTTATCAATTAGTTTCCCATCTGGCAAAGGTTAATTGTCTTTCTTCGACGTGATCCTATTCAGAAAACATAATATTTTCTATGCAAACTATAAAGCTTGTTGAACACTGACTGGAATTTTCCAAATTCTATTTTATAGTTTTGTTCTAGTTTATTGAACCAAGTTAAAGCTAAAAATGTTGCGTTTTATTAAATTTAATGTTCACCTGTAATAGTATTACAGGTACATTAGATTTATCTTGGTATATATAAAATCAATTGTACAAAACTAAATGCCTTGATATGGCAAGTGATATGGGGTTGGTTTCTATTATGCTCTGTCGATGAAAGATGCCTAATTCACAGAAACAAAACACAGAATTAAGGTGCACAGACAGCAGTTTATGCTTCCACTATAACATCTACACTATTGATAGCGACTGCTTGTGCTGTGATGGAAGCTGAGACCTAGGTATCTGATGATGCATAACTGTAGAATCCATGGGTGCGTTACGTTGACCACCACTTCAATGCTGCAAAGGATGGGCTCCAAGGGCTGCACGGTGGTCTGTGCAGAGTTGAGGAGGTGACCAAGCATGTGGATGAGGGTAGAGCAGTGGATGTAGTATACATGGATTTTAGTAAGGCATTTGATAAGGTTCCCCATGGTAGGCTTATGCGGAAAGTCAGGAGGCATGGGATAGAGGGAAATTTGGCCAATTTGATAGAAAACTGGCTAACCGGTCGAAGTCAGAGAGTGGTGGTAGATGGCAAATATTCAGGCTGGAGCCCAGTTACAAGTGGAGTTCCGCAGGGATCAGTTCTGGGTCCTCTGCTGTTTGTAATTTTTATTAATGACTTGGAAGAGGGAGTCGAAGGGTGGGTCAGTAAATTTGCAGATGATACGAAGATTGGTGGCGTTGTGGATAGTGAGGAGGGCTGTTGTCGGCTGCAAAGAGACTTAGATATGATGCAGAGCTGGGCTGAGGAGTGGCAGATGGAGTTCAACCCTGCCAAGTTTAAGGTTGTCCATTTTGGAAAGACAAATAAGAATGCGGAATACAGGGTTAACGGTAGGGTTCTTAGTGAGGTGGAGGAACAGAGGGATCTTGGGGTCTATGCTCATAAATCTTTGAAAGTTGCCACTCAGGTGGATAGAGCTTGTAAGAAGGCCTATGATGTATTAGCGTTCATTAGCAGAGGGATTGAACTCAAGAGTCGTGAAGTGATGTTGCAACTGTACAGGACTTTGGTTAGGCCACATTTGGAATACTGTGTGCAGTTCTGGTCGCCTCACTTTAGGAAAGATGTGGAAGCTTTGGAGAGGGTGCAGGGAAGATTTACCAGGATGTTGCCTGGAATGGAGAATAGGTCGTACGAGGGTAGGTTGAGAGTGCTAGGCCTTTTCTCGTTGGAACGGCGAAGGATGAGGGGTGACTTGATAGAGGTTTATAAGAAGATCAGAAGAATAGATAGAGTAGACAGTCAGAAACTTTTTCCCCGGGTGCAACAGAGTGTTACAAGGGAACATAAATTTAAGGTGAAGGGTGGAAGGTATAGGGGAGATGTCAGGGGTGGGTTCTTTACCCAGAGAGTGGTGGGGGCATAGAATGCACTGCCTGTGGGAGTGGTAGAGTCAGAATCTTTGGTGACCTTTAAGCGGCAATTGGATAGGTACATGGATGGGTGCTTAAGCTAGGACAAATGTTCGGCACAACATCGTGGGCCAAAGGGCCTGTTCTGTGCTGTATTTTTCTATGTTCTATGTTCTAAGTTGGTGCTACACTGCACCTTGCTCCTTTGACATTTTATGCAAGCATTTGACAGGCCTGCCAATTACTGTGCACACTCATCAGTGTTTGTCTTTGGCCTGCCCCATAGAGGTATTCACTTGAATTCTCTGCAGCGGAATTCATATATCACCTCACCATCCAGCAAGGTGACCCCCATGCTACCCTATCCCCTAATGTGCCTGTAGGAAACTTGCTTTGATTAATTAGCCAATAAATCCTTCTAATATATTGAATGGCAGGCAGCCAGAGGGACAGCCTGGTCAGTCATCTTACAGAAGGAAATGGCAAACCACTGCAGCACTTTGCCCACAAAGCCAGATCAATCTAATGGAAGTACATAGGTCAATCCTCAGAAGTGTGGATGGGAGAGAAGCCAAACAGGTCAAGGAATACCATCATCTTCAATCATTTCATCTCCACCACTGGCCACAGCCTCAGCAATGGTCACTCCATAGGAACAAGGGTAGACCATTTAGACTTTCAATCTTGTTCATTATTAAATTATCCAATGAGTTCTCATTGATCTGTGACTCAATCCATATTTATGGCTTTGCTTCAAAACCTTCAATGTCTTTGATAGATTTTTGTTAACAAATCTCCTTTACACATTCAAAATCTGATTAATTGGCTGTGGGATTATTTAGTTTTCTTGACAGAACACTGCTTCTGTTTAGCATGCACGTACCTTGGGGAACTGATGGTGTAGTGCTAGGCTGGTAATCCAAGGGCAAAAGAGCTCCAGAAATGTGTGTTCAAAACCACCACAAAATTAATTTAATTCAAATGTGGAATTACAAACTAGCCTAATGGTGACCATAAAACTAGAAAGAGGCTTTTGTGGTGCAGTGGTAGTTTCCCTATTTCTAGACTGGAAGGTTTGGGTTTCAGTCACACCTGCTCCAAAGGTGAATCACAACACGTATGAATACGTAGATTAGAAAATATCTGCTACTCCCCCAATGTCAACTGATTACATCCATCTCTGTCCTGTATATTTACCAGGTTGGTATTTCAGTTCCTGACATGTTTCCCTGTTCTTGTAACTGAGCCAGAATTGATTTGTTCTTGATGATTATGATATAGTGAGGGATATAAGAGATAACCATTCTTTTTACTGCTGCTGCCCTCATGAGATGCCCAATTTGAGCTGCTAGATCTATCCTTACTGTAACCTGTTTAACGTTGTGGTAGAGACACACAAAATGGTGGAGGGTATTGTCAGAATGTAGATTGAACTTAATCTGCAAAAGGACATATAGTAGTTACTACTATCAATACCAATGGACAGACACACCTGTGATGTGTAGATTGGCGAGAACAAAGTCACTTTTTTTTGTTTCTGAGATGTGGCTGTTATAAATGAATTGTCATGCCAATGTATGCAAGCCATATGATGTTTCTGTGTGAGGCTTGAGCAGTGAAATGTCTGAGAGGGGGAGAGGTCAGAGTTCCGATTGGTTGGTGAGTAATGTGGGCTGACCTGTGTCTGAAGTTAATAATGCAGTCGGTAGGATATGGCATTTGAAGATGCATTTCCTTACATTGACATTTTTGTGGGACAGCATGCATTCTGTGGGACTTGATTCCTGACATTGATTGCCATGGTTGTCTTGTCCCAGTGATTTCTCAGAATTTTTCAGCATTTTCCAGCCCCTTGCAGTTCTGAAGAAGAATGACATATCGAATTTGAAATGTCAAATCTGTTTCTCTCTCCACAGGTGATGCTGGACCTGCTGATTTTCTCCAGCATTCTGTTTTCCTTCAGATTTCTAGTATCCAAAGCATTTTTTCTTTTACTTCCTACACTTTGATACAATTGTCCAAGAAGATTCAAGCAGTCACATTTGCAAATGGAAAGCAGCCAATACCTAATTGTTAACACTGGAGTACATTGCAATTGATTTTAGTTGACATTCCCCTTCAGGAGAATTCATAACTGATCTTCATATTCACTGCTTTCTTTGATGCCTTCAATTTTTCTTTGACCTCTGTCCTCTTTTGCGTGCAGCCAGATGACAAGGCATTACAAAAGAAGTCTGTCCTTTATTATTTTAGTGTAGCGCTCTGGGGTGCTAAACTGCCATCAGAAGACTTTTTTTTCTTTCCTCTCCCCCCACTATGTCTTATTATTTTTCCAGGTTCCACAGCTCGGGTGAAGGGTGTGTGCTCAGCAGCGGAGCCCATTGACCCTGGGGAGTTGGTGAGGTGACTCCCTGAGGTCTTTGAATCTAGTGGCTTAGATAGTCTCCTTGCCAGAGGCAACTGGACCCTCCTTGGCTTGATCTTCCAAGGAACTGCAGGCAGGCTGGAAATGGGGGTCCTAACCCCCTCCAAGGTATCCTGAATGGAGGCTTCTGAGGGGCATGGCAATTTGTGCTGGTGAACATGTTCCAAAGGTGGTAAGGGGTGTCTCAACAAATCAGTAGGCAGCACAGAGGCGATGCAGGACTAATGGTGTGGGAGGTTGGGGCAGGAATCCGTGGCAGAGACCGACCGAGGGAAGATGTTGCAGGCAATAGTGAGCGACGGATCATGAACCTGCGTGAAGGAGGGTGCAGTAACAAAGACAGAGTGAATATGAATATGAGTGAGTATGACACTTAGATGTCATATACATGGACTTTAGTAAGGCATTTGATAAGGTTCCCCATGGTAAACTAATGGAGAAAGTGAAGTCACATGGTGTGCAGGGTGATCTAGCTAGGTGGATAAAGAACAGGTTGAGCAACAGGAGACAGAGAGTAGTAGTTGAAGGGAGTTTCTCGAAATGGAGAAAGGTGACCAGTGGTGTTCCACAGGGACATGTTTTGATATACATGAATGATCTGGACGAGGGCATTGTTGATCTGATCAGTAAGTTTGCAGATGATACCAAGATTGGTAGAGTAGCAGAAAGCATAGGGAATGATAAAATATACTGGGGAATATAGATAGACTGGAGAGTTGGGTGGAGAATTGGCAGATGGAGTTCAATCCAGACAAATGTGAGATGATGTATTCTGGGAAGTCTAATTCTATAGCGAACTGTAATGTAAATGGAAAAGCCTTGGGAAAAGTTGATGAGCAGACAGATTTGGGAGTTCAGGTCCATTGTACCCTGAAGGTGGCTGCACAGGCGGATAGAGTGGTCAAGAAGACATATGGTATGCTTGCCTTCATCAGACAAGGTATTGAGTATAAGAGCTGACAGGTCATGTTAAAATTGTACAAGACTTTGGTTCAGCTGCATTTAGAATACTGTGTACAGTTCTGGTCGCCACATTACCAAAAGGATGTGGACACTTTGGAGAGGGTGCAGAGAAGGTTTACAAGGATGTTGCCTGGTATGGAAGGTGCTAGCTATGAAGAGAGGTTGGGTAGGTTAGGATTGTTTTCATTAGAAAAAAGGAGATTTAGGTTTACAAAATCATGAAGGGTATAGACAGGATGAATAGAGATAAGCTTTTTTTCCCAGGTTGAGGGATTCAATAATGAGAGGTCATGCATTCAAGGTGAGAGGTGAAAAGTTTAAGAGGGAGACATGCGGAAAGTACTTTACAGAGAGGGTGGTAGGTGTCTGGAGCGCGTTGCCAGCAGGGGTAGTAGAGGCAGGCATGATAGATTCATTTAAGGTGCGTCTGGATAGATGCATGTGTAGGTGGGAGTAGAGGGATACAGATCCTCAGGAATTGGGTGATAGGTTTAGACAATGGATTTGGATTGGCTCAGGCTTGGAGGGCTGAAGGGCCTGTTCCTGGGCTGCAAATTTTCTTTGTTCTCTTTCTAATCCGGTGAAGTGGAGAAGATTATTGACTTTCCTGCAATGCTGCTGGTTTTCCTCCATTCCCTGGAGATGGTACCAACCCAAGTGGCGACCTCAAACCTGGTGGTGTAGCCTCCTCTGCTGGTCCTCTGGGAACAGCATGTCTCTCCTCTAGACCTCCCTGGCCACTAGGACTTCTAGGTCCTTGTCAGAGAATTGCAGTGCCCTCGTCCCCCTTCTCCAACATCTTGAGAATGACACTCTGAAATTAAACAGAGCAGATTCAGAACACCAGTGGGTACATAGCGGTATCTTAAATGTGGAGTGGGTGCCATGGATGTTGATCCTTTGGTGGATATCCGCTGCGTGGCAAGTTATTCCAGGAATGGTGTACAGTAAAACAGGGTTAGAATTGTATGAGGGAGATGACACAGGGGTGGGGAAGATTGTTTATAACTGGCAGAGTTTGGTAACATTTGGCTAGAAATCTTGCTAGACCTCATGGTGAAAAACTCTCCAAAAATATCGACACAACAAATGTAAGAAAAATATAAGGCTTAGCCCAAGGTTAGTAATCAGAGTGCTGATAGGTGAACAGGCTTTGTTGCAAGTTAAAAATTGGGCAGTGAAGACTAGCCAAGAGCTCATTGTCTCATTTAGGCTTGACTAATCCAGAGGCATGAATGCGAATTCTAGCAGCACATGAGCTGAGGCAGGGACACAATCAGTTGATGATGCTGAAAATAAGCCATCTTAGTGATGGCACTAAGTTACTTGAGGTTCAAATGTGACATGGCAGTTGTGATGCACCTGGCTAAATCTCAGGGAGAGACATGGAGCCTGGCAGCTACCACTGAGGTTTGGCGAGGAGTCAGAAAGCAATGGCTTCATGTAATAAGGTAGAAGGGATCACTGATGAAGCCCCGAGATATTTCAGAAGACATTAAATAGGAGAGGATATGTTAATCATTAGCCCTTACTTTCACATGACGAAACCAAGATGAAAGTGTATAGCAGTGGCCAAATGTACAAATTAGATTTGTTGAAAGGGTGATGAGAATTTGAGAAAATTTGGAAGGATGTAAAAAAAGGTGAGCAGAATGTAGGGACATAGTGACAATGCTTTATCACAGAGGAGCAAAAATTAGTTCGGGACGTGAACCAACATCAAAAGTGTAAACAGAAATAGACTTGGAGAAAATTGCACATCTATGTTCAGACTTTGCGAAGAAAGGGATCAAGAATAATTTATATGGATAGGCAGACGGGAAGGGAAGAGAAGATGAGATGTCCACAATGATCAACAACGACAAAAGTGATTGGGACAGGATATGAAAAACCTGTCCGAGAAAAGTCGGTGCTTGAGCACCTACAGGTTCAATCTACCATGGAGTAAAGCTTGGGGGTGATGAAAATGCAAATACTGATTTCAAAAGCACAGCTGAAGTAATGATATAGGTGAATGACTTTACAAAAACAAAGGGGTGATCTTGGTAATGGGCTACCTTAACTTTGAAATTCAGTTCAGGGTTAAATAGGATACTGATGCTGGTAGCTTAATTTTGAACAAGATGACAGGAAAGTTGACTGAATTCAACCTGGGATAAAAGAGTCATGCTAATGGATGATTTCACTTTTATCGATCTTGATTGAATGAAAGTTCTTTCTCATAAAGGACATTAATCCTTTAAACAATCGACTGATGTTTTAATTGAGTTCATATAACGCAGTCCACAGCTGAACATCCTTTCTGGTAAAATAGTGTTAAGGAACAATGTTTATGTGTTAGAAACATAACCAGTATATTTCAGTGCCAGGGCCTCTACCCTTGCAGTTTTTCTCTTGAATAATCTTTTAAGTACTGTTATATTCATAAAAGTGACATGATAAATTGTGTGCATACTCATTTTGAGAAATTAATCTTTTGAATGTTCAAAATACAATTCGATTGAGCACCCCGCACTAGAAAAAAAAGTAATTATCCTTCCAGTTGAAACAATTTTTTTTGGTATCAATTGTTTCAAAGGAAAGGGTACATTTGATTTAGAAGCATAATATTCTAATATAGGTTTGATTTGTTAGAGTTAGATTGCTGAATTGCTTGCAAATTTTTCATATTGCCAGACACTGCAAATAAACTTCTTTTCTGTAACTGAGATAATAGTAACAGATATCTTTTGGAATTTGTGGTGATTTGATAATGTGACACTGAGTAAAGAACACAAACACTCCCTAGATGGTTTTCTGGTCACATTGTTGACTAAATGCAGGAGTTGGGGAAAACCAGAGATGAGTCATTCATTACAGACTGCTCTGATGCATCCTGTGGACGAGAACAAACATTTTAAATTGAGGTGAAAGCATCCTGGTTGCCCATCTGTTCCAACTCAAGTTTGAGTATCCAAGCAGAATGCACTGTCCCTTTGCAATCATTTTGAACTGCATGAAAAACAACTTGTAAAAAACAGATTTATCAAAGATACAATTCACTTTTCATGCCAAGTCTGGCTTCATTTAAAGCCTTAGCTGGAGTTGTGCAAGACTCATTTGTGCTACCAACTTGAGCCTATCATCTTGTGCTTTCTTTAAAAACAAAGGATGTGTATTTTGTGCTATACAACTCTGAATAGTTATGCATCTTTGCTCACTCAAAGAAAAGCTAACAATGCCATGCAAGACAGGATCCTATCACAGATAAAGATTGTGAGTTTGTGAAAGGCATTAACCATGATTTAGCTTGAAGAGCAAGACAAACTAGATAGGTTTGTGAAAATGAAACACTGAAAAAGGAATAATTTAAGTGTAAACTTGTATGATGCTTTAAAAAAACTCGAATTAAAAAGTCAACCATTTCAGACTGCCTGATTTCAAAGTCTGAGGTAGACACTTGCTAAATTAAAGAATCCAGTTCAAGGGCTCCAACAAAATTGAAAAGTGTAGGAGAGAAAATTAGGCAAATGCTGCTGCTAGTAGTGAACTTTATTGCCATAGCTTATAAAATATAGAAGTAAGTTATTGGAAGAGATTTCAGATTGTTATCAAGAATGATTACTTGGAATTTCTGCACTTATAGTTTTATTTCAAAATATATTTTTCCCATGGCATTTATTGACAACAGTAAAACCTGGAAATGTTAGCTTGCTTGGGCCTGGACTACCCATGTTGTGGATGGTGAGAGGGGGACTTTGTTTTGACCCCTTCTTTCCAAAACATCAATTGCAATTATGTCAAGTGGCCAAACTTCCAAGAAATAATTGGAAAATAAAGTTTCTAAGCTTAGGAACTTAACCCAGATTGATCAATAGCTCCATTAACCCATGGTGCAGCAGTTCCTCTAATTCTGGATGGCACTGAGCTCTAACCGGTGTCCCAATGCAACTTTTCTACCTCATGAAGTTTTTTTTTCACTCTCACTTCTTTGAATTTTTCTAAACGACAACTTACCAAGTACACAGACAGAATCCGCATTTAACAAAGTTCTGCTGGGTAATCTGCTCCAAATTTATAGTTTTCTCACACCAAACCTGATAGCCTTGCAGCTCTCTCAGGGCTAAACAAGCATGCTCATAGACATGCAGTATAGCCATAAATGATAGTTACATCTTTCACAAATTTGAACCTTCAAGTATTTGAACATATGAAACAATTTAGTATAACTTTGCTGTCAAATGATTATTAATTAATGACATCCAGACTGTCCTGTGATTTGGAGACGTCTTGATATGACATAACTGCAACAAACTGGCACCTAACACAAGGAGGCAGAATTACTCAGCATTTACAGGCTCTCATCTCCATTAGATATAACATATCTTAACAGCCTTAACTAGAGAATAACATGGCAAACCAGTGAAGAGAAGCCTTCATTCTTACCTAGCTTTGTCTTTATCTACGTCTTGCCTTTATTATCTACATTCATAGACATGTAAATAGCATTCTGTTATTGTTTTATAATACATCATTGTCAAGTTTTGAAATTGTGCCCTCAAGTCTAGGTTATTAATATATATCAAGAAAAGCAGTGATTCTAACACTTCTTCCCTGGGTTACACCACAGTCTGAAAAATAACTGTTCTTCTTTTCCTGTCAGTCAACTACCTTGGTATCAGAGCTGCCACAGTCCTTTTAATTCCTTTGGCCTTTTCTGTAACTTTTTATCAAAATGCCTTATGAAGCCCATTGATGTCTCATACCTTGTATGTTTTAGAGATATATTTTCTTAAGTTTAAAAATAGAATTTTAAACTTAAGTTCCGTGAACATAACCTGGTAAACATTTTAGGTCTGTACACCATTACATGCTTAAAATAATTACAATTACAAAAGTAAAATTATAAAATGGCAGGTGTGCTTAGTTAGCTAAAGAGCTGGAAATACACAATGTGCATTTATTGCAGTAAAGGATGAGTTATTCAGATTATTAAGAATATGTTATTCATGTGGTAAAGGGTATGTTATGAATGAATGGAAGCTTTGGAATTAAAAAGTAGCAGATCTGCATTCTTACATGGCATTGTGGTTTATTTGTAACAGTAGAATTGGCCACATTTCCATGGAGATGGGTGCAGCTTAGTGGTTTTTTTTTGTTTATCTCTATGAAATCAGTTTGAGTGTAGCAGCAGGCAAAAACTGGGTGATGTTTGGAAGAATACCTAAGATCTACGTCAGCTTTCGGTCATATATAGCTTTTGATTCTTTTGAAATTGAGAGTTGAAGCCAGCCCTACCTTTGAAATAGATCCATCATCCATGACAAGCCTGCAATAGGGAGTTGATATTCAGTACAAGACAAAGGGTAGAAAAGGAATAAAACCTGGAAAGTTTATTAAACTGGAAGCTAAAGGAAGAGATCTATTTTAATCTTCTCAATAAAAAGTAGTTAACATGGTTTCACTTCTGGCAGTATTAGCTCAGTTGCAGTTTGAAACCAAAGTGACAAGTTCTTAGCAATTAAGGCATTTACTGAGGTTTTAAACCACTGCTCAGGAATCATTGGGAGGTTTGAGTTGTAGAATTCAAAGTCAAGAAAGAAATTGAGGGCTGCTTAGTCAAAAGCTGTGATAGAAGGAACTCCATGAAAATTTGTACCTTGAAGAATAGCTAGAATACTGAAGAGAAATCAGAATAAATGCCACCAGCTGTGACATACCATATGTATGTTTGGTTTGGTCTGAGATAAGGAAGTTCTTAAAACTGTATGGAAGATAATAAAAAGTTGAACTAAGTTTGTAATGTAAGTTTTTAAGAACTATTGTGTTAAGTTATTAGGGAGTACCTTATTTATCTTGATATCTGCAATTAAGATTGTTTTTCTTTAAAATGTGAAATTCTGTTATGTAGTTCTGCCAGTTAATTGTAGTGTGTTTCGAATTGTCTTTAAACATTAACCAATGTCTAACAGGACCGAACACATGTGCACCACAACAACCATATTATTCTCATAAAACAGTTTTGGCTAATTAAAGAACTCCAGAAAGCATCTCATGCACGATCTGTCCTTAATAAATCCATGCTGGCTGTCTTTGATTCATTCACATTAATTCAAATGATTGTTGATGTGATCCTGAGTTATTATTTCTCAGAGTTTTCCTAGGTCCGAGGTTATGCTCACTGTCTGGAATAGTCATTACATCCTTTATAAATGAAGGCTGTTACATTTACAATTCTCCAGTCGTTTGGCAGTACCCAAGTATCTAAATGGGATGAGAAGATTATGGTCTGGGACTCGACAATTTTCCTCCCTTATTTTCCTCAGCATCCTAGGAAGCTTCTCATGTGCCCCAGTGACTTAGCGGCTTATCAAGTGCAGCAAGTTAGCCAATATATACACTTTATCAAATTTTTATCCTATCCAATGTCTCAAAACCTCCTCTTTTATCATGGCTATGACAGAATCTTCTTGCTTGGTAAAGACAGACATAAAGTATTCATTTGAGCCTCAGTCCAGTCTGCTGCCTCAATACATAAGTTTCCTTTCGCTTCATCGTTGGCTCCACTCCTTCTTTTACATCCCTTTTACTATGTAAATGGCTATACAGGGCATTTCCATTTCCTCTATGTTGGATGCCAAACTCTTAATTTCTCTTTGCTTCCCACAGTTCTTGTTTCACTTCCATTCTGATCCTTTCATATTTAACCTAATCCTTCCTTGTATTGTCCACCTGACATTTAACATATGTACTCTTCAGTTTACGTTTTGTGTCATCCAGAATTTTGTTTTTCTCCCTTGGGTGAATGTACTTTGGCCATACCTGAAGTATTAAAGGCAGCCCATTGTTCTGTCATAGTTTTCTCTGCATAGGCTTTGATTCCATTTTATTAGACACTATTATCTCCTTGAGACTGATTACTAAACTGAGTGATCTCGGACTAAGCCCCACTCTCTGCAACTGGATCCTCAGTTTCCTGACCCACAGGCCACAATCAGTGAAGATTAGGGACAATATTTCATTCTCACTAACACTCAATAGTGGAGCTCCCCCGGGGTGCGTACTCAGCCTCCTACTGTACTCACTGTATACCCATGACTGAGTCGCCAAATACCAGGCTAATGCCATTTACAAGTTCACTGATGACACCACCATAGTCAGTTGAATCTCAGATGACGACGAAATAGACTACAGATGAGAGATGGAAGACCTGGTAAAATGGTACACTGAGAACAACCTAGCTCTCAATGCCAGCAAAACCAAGGAACTCATTATTGACTTTTGTTGGGATGTTATTCATTATCCCCTACACATTAACAGCACAGAGGTGGAACGAGTGGAGAGTATCAAGTTCCTGGGAGTGGTCATCCACAACAAGCTTTGTTGGGACTCTTCATGTGGACGCACTGGTTACAAAGGCCCAACATCTCTTCTTCCTCAGGCAGCTGAGGAAATTTGACATGACGGCGAATACCCTTGCCAACTTTTATAGGTGTGCCATCGAGAGCATTCTGTCTGCATGTATCACTACCTGGTATGGCAACTGTATCATTCAAGATCAGAGACAGTTACAGAGAGTGGTGAACTCAGCCCGGACAATCACAAAGGCCAACCTTCCATCGATAGAATCCATCTACCAGGCCCGCTGTCAAGGAAAGGCCACCAGCATTCTCAAAAATCCATCCCACCCTGGCAATGCTTTTCTACAATCTCTACGATCAGGGAGAAGGAACAGGAGCCTGAACAAAAGCACCAGCCAGTTTTGAAACAGTTTCTACCCTACTGTTGTTAGAATACTGAATGGACTCACAAACTTTTAACATTTGCCTGTACCTGTGTTTTTGTTTTTGCCACTGTTTACCTATTATTTACTGATCTATGCTATTTAATTCTGTGCTCTGCCTGTATTGCTCGCGAGACAAAGCTTTTCACTGTGCCTCGGTACACGTGACAATAAATTCAATTCAATTCAATTCAACCCCATTATAGTTGACATTCCCCTGGTTGATCGGTACCAAGTGCTGGCCTTTTATAAGCTAGATCTCCATTATTGCCATTACATCATGGCCCTGATCTTCAGGTCAGCATCAGAAAGAATGTACTTGTTCTAACTGCAACTTAATATACCCATGTACAATCTTATGTTAGGACCCATCGTGCCTTCTCATGTGAGGTCCAGTAGTTCTGCACAGAGGTGGAATGCTAATTGCTTAATGTATTCTAGTGCAGCCACAGTCCTTTCTCACAATGAAAAACAAAACATGCCCATTTAAAGTCTGTCTTCATTACATTGACTTACATTGTTTTAAATGACCTGTCAACACCACCATTTCACAAATTCTCTTTATCGATGGTGCTAATATCTCATCACCCCTAAAAATACTCAAAAACTCTCTTGACAACAATGTTCACATCCTCCTTCATCCCCTGATAATATTCATTCCCCCCACCATATAAATTGCTCATTTCCACACCCTCTCACTCCCTGTCAATGCTGAGTCTTCCAGAAATCCTGGCTCCAGTCAGAAAGTGAGTCAGGACAGGAGATGCAGGAAGGGTTCAGCAATGTTGAGGGACGAGAAGATGGGTTGAACAATGTCTGGAATTGCTGGCCCTGGGGTGAACATCGCTGGGAGTTAGGATGAATGTTGCTGGGGTATCTGACTGGTGGAACTTTCTAGGAAGGCTTGTTTATTGCCAAGATGGGGCATTGATGAACATTATTGGGGGAGAGTTGAATATTGCTAGAGGTTGAGGGAGATTCATTTTGCGAAGGTGACTGAATATTACTAGGAGAGGTTGTGAACATTGCTGGGAAGGGATAAATTTTGCTGGGGTGGGGTAGCATTGAGGGGTGTAGTGTTGAACATTGCTGAAATATGGTGGAACTTTGATGTGAGTGCTCAAGTGCTTTGACTCCTCAGCTGATTTTGATTTACGTAGATTTTATTCCTGTTGTGAGAAACACTGAGCAAGTCTGAGTGAAGTCTTGTAAAATGTCTCTGTGGAGAAAGTGAGGACTGCAGATGCTGGAGTACCAGAGTTGAAAAATGTGGTGTGTGGTTCAAGCCAACTGATCCCACTGTCACAGGAAACACAGAGAGGTCTGACAGGGTACAACTGGCAATCCCACGTAAGTACAGCAGACATGCATCCTTTGGAAATTGCTCACTGTCGTGACATGGATCAATGACACACGTTCAGGTAACTATGAGGAAAAACTGGCCTAAGTCTTCTGATGTTGGAAAAGGTTTTGACTCAATTTCAACTTCGATTCAAATGTCTCTCCCTAGGTCAGAGGATTTGGTCTAATATTTCTACATAATTGTCCAAACTAGCAGCTGACTAACCATATTTGCTACACTCTTGTGTCTTAACAAAAATAACCCTGTTCCTTACAGAATTTTACTATGCAGTTCCCAGAATATGCTACTGTTATATTATGGTTCTGGACTTTCAAACCAGAGGCTGGGATTTGAGGTACTATCCTCTGCATATTTGCAAAACTCCTACTCTTTTTGATGACTAAAGGATCAGTCAGGCTTGCATATAATATTTGTATATAAGAAAAAATTAGTTAGGCTTGGTCAATTAATCTAACATGTCATTTGGTGATTACTGGAATTGATTATTAAGGAAGAGACAGTAGAATTTAGAAAATCGTAATGCAATCAGATTGAGTCAACATGGTTTTGGGAAAGTACAATCATAGTTGACAATTTTATGAAAGATTTTTGAGGGAGTAGCAAACTGGGTGTAGTACCAAGCATTCTAATTCATATTTGTTCAGAAAAGATGGAAGCAGTAGATCCTCCATCCAAATACTGTACAATTTACTCAGAATGACAGGCAATCCTCATTAACATACAGGATGCAGACTGAAGTCTTACTTGTAGCATTTATATTACCAGGCAGGATATTTACACTAGAGTATGCAATTATTGTTTCGTTATTTCTAGACACACCATTAAACAAAAATTTACACTGCTCCCTTTGTTATTTTAGACTGCAGTCACAGGAGAACCTTGGTGTTATGGTGTTAAAAATGCCAGTATCAAATTATACTTAGCTCTCAAAAGGGTAAACTCACAGTACTGTATAGCTGGCAGGTCTATATTAGATTTCAGTTGGTGTGTCTGGAGAATGAAAGATAATTTGACATTCTAGCAGCTATTCACCCTCATTGCTACTGTGACAACTCGATTCATTTGAACTTGAAAGCACTGCCAAGTTGGGCAAGTGGGTTAATCTCTTGGGGTGGTAGGATAGTCAGGTTTGACAAAAAGCTAACCTTGCAGTGAGGCTTTTAAAACTGAAACAAGGATCTGTGAAAGCTGGAGGCAGTCAGGCAATAAAATACTTCTTAGAAGGTTGTAAAGATTGGAGTCAGCAGGAAGAGAAGGATCTATCTTTGCAACAGAGCAAATTGCAGAGGAATTACTGAGGAAGACTTTTAATAGTGCCTATAATGGATTACAAGATTCCTGCCTCACCTTCCAACTTCAAAATCTCTGTTTAATTCTGGTACTTAACAATGCCTACTGCTGCCATGTATATATCATTGAAAGCCAGGTCATCTATTGGTCTGCATGCAATTGTTCTCTGGCCTCAAGTTCGCTGGAGTTCAAATCAGGAATATCTATGAAAACTGAGATGTGGTACAGAAGAAATTGAGCAAGTGAATCATTCAATTGTAAATTAACTAAAAGAAAGAATGCTTAAATGGACTTACATAGATAGATCTTGACACCAACATTGAAATACCATGACATTTATGAAATAAAATGGAAAGTTCATAAATCTAGCTCTTTAAAGCCCATTTCATTTTGAATTAATACACGTAGGAATCTCTCTTATGACTTACTGTGTAGAAAATGACTAGCACTACTTGTCCCAAGCTTATTAGCAGCCACGCACGTGTAGTTGCCATAGTGATCCTCTGTAATGTTGGTAACGGTGAGAATTGATCTGGTACTGAAGTTCTTGATTTGAATCCCCTGCCTTCCAGAGGCCAACCTGATGGATTGACAGAAACAAGTACAGTGATTAAAAAGCTATAACTATCACCAAACAAAGCAATCACAGCTTTCCCTCCTGCACTAAAGCAGAAGCTGTGTACTACTGAACTAAAAGCACATTCTCACTGAAAACAAAATTAATTTTCACTGTGGGGTGGGGCTGGGGGCTGGTAGTGAGCAGAGTATATGAGATGGAGCCAAAGTACACAACTAAATTAATTTAACTCCTGTGAGCACCCAGAATATACCTCTCGGGAACACTAAGAACATTATCTGATCTTTTGTTGAATGAATGTTATGTGAGCTAAGTAAAATGAGCGGCTTTAAAATTCCAGGAAAGACTATTTTGAAATCATATACTACTTACTTTCCTGAGACCTGAATTTTCTCCATAACAGTTATTAGAAATGTGAATGATGTTTCAATTTCATACGATTTTGATTTCCATCCATTGTACTCTGTTGTTGTTTTTCAGCAAATCTGTTTTTATGGATTAGTTTACCCCCTCCCCCACTGCTTTAAAATGATTTATTTATAAATTGAACTGTGGGTGGAGTTGAACTGAAGGCTTAAAATTATTGAATTCAATGTTAAGTCCACAAGTCTGTAAAGTGTCAAATTGAAAAATGAAGTGCTGTTCCTCAGACCGACATTGAGTTTCATTACATGGAAAAAGAGAATATCTCAAAAGTTGAAAAATTAATGATAAAAATACACAGTTGTTCCCCTTCATTCTGCTCTTTCTTTTCCATCTCAAGCTACTACTGGCTAACTGGTTCTAATACCTTGCCTGTGGAAATATTTGACAATTAATGCATTTTTAGAAGAACTTCAAATTTATCATCTTTGCAGTATTCCGCTGTCTCAGTTGAACTTTTATGCTGGATTTTGCAATGCATCAGTATTTTAAATTTATGGACTGGCTATGAGCTGGATTTTCATTTTGGGTTCAGGCATCTAATGGCTGAATCATTTCTGGGTCCCACTCGGTCAACATCAGTGATCTAACATGATGTGATCTGATTGTTTTAAAGGAAAAGTCCCTAATGTCCACAGGCAAGTTCAGTACCTAATTAAGCATATAGGAGGTAAGAACTAGCCTTGAAGGTAATATTTAAAGGCCAAAGTCAGGTAATACTGGGGCTACCGATGACTAGAAGAATGAAGCAGGCAGGAGAGCAGGGAGCCAGCAATCTCATGGTTCAAGTGCTCACTCTTCATGAATTCAAGCTATTCTACTCAAACTATGGTCACTTTGTGTTACTACATCAGCACTTCAAATTGACTATTGCTTTTTATACAAGATGCTTCAGCAGCAGCCACAGTTAGTAATGGATCCCCATTGTGATCCTGTTGGCCGTGTACTACTTGTTCCATACAGTTTTCAGTTATTAACAGATAATCAAATTTTCGATCCCTTTCAAGTCTATTAACAAACTCATCAATGAGCTTAACAACAATTTAATTGGAGGCATGTAAGCTACTCCCTTTACACATTCTGTCAGAGAGACCATTGCACCAATGGAGGTGCTACCTTTAAGGCCCAGGTTCAAGTCCCAACTGCTCCAGAGGTGAGTCTTAATATTCTTGAATGGGTTAATTAAAACAAATCTAAAATTCTATCAGAAATGCTTTGGAAGACCAACACACCATCCAATATGTGTACTGTCAGGCTCTGCCCACACCTGACCTTTCCCTCACAGTTGATTATAAGTCTTGCCCTATCACACCCAGTAGCTACCTTTGCAAAAGGAGATAGGATATTTAATGGTTTGATTTCCACCCCCTTTTCTCAACCCCTCCATTCCCTGAATCCAGCCACATTCCTCACTTGTCCTTACCTGGATTATGAAAGCTGATTTTGCAATCTCCTCGAAGCTCAAATCTTTCTTTACAACTGCCATGTGCCTGATTTATGTTCCTACATTAGCTGTACTATGAATGTAAGTGGTCTTTTTTATTTAGAGATATGATATTTTGTGTTCAATAACAGCTAAATTCTTACTGTTGTGTATTATATTTAGCCACTTCTGTAACAAATCAAGCTAATGTTTTAACACTATAGCTATCAATCACAGCCATTGTTTGAACATATGGCATGAGGATCTGAGCCAAGCAAAGATAAAGCAAAAAATATGCTTTTGGTCAGAATGTGGACTTACTTTTTGTCTCCTTTGTACCATTCAAAGGCTGCTGCAGGAACTGCTAAAGCTTCACATCGCAACAATCCTCCTTTACCCAGTACCATTCCAGGGCTCTTAATTTCCATTATTGCAGGAGGGTCTAGAACAGAAAACAGTCAACATGTTGGCACAGAATTCACAGACAAGGTATGAAATACTGAAATATTTTCTAATGTTGGACTGATAGATTTTGGATCTGCAGAGGTCTGCAGGCCACTCTCTTTAACATTTCACACTCAGCGTGTGTATACTTCACACATACACAACAAACATCATTGCATTTATATCAAAAAAATTATAAACTTACACACATTGCCAATGTTGCATAGTATACAAATTCAAGGCACACAATGCCATTCATAAAATAATTTTAAAGCCTACAGCAGTTTACATTGCTGTTTTAATTTAGTTATCTTGCAAAACTTTTCTTCCAATTCCTATAAAAACAGAAACTTCCATTGATATAACATTTCATAACTTCAGAAATTGCACAAACAATTAGTTATTTGTAAAGTACTGTGACTGCTGGGCTAGTAGGCAAAAGCAAAACCAAGATATGTTTACATATGGGCCCATTACAGCAGGACTTGAATGACCAAATAATTATGTTTTGAAACTGTGGTTCACGAACAACTATTATCAAAGATAGTAAATATTGTGGTCATATCTACCAGAACCAGCTGAGATTTCTTGGTTAGACTCACAGGCACCAGCCTTACTACTGGTGTTAATCTAAGTTAGTGATACCAAGTGCTGATGACATGCTTCCTTGGAGGAGGTCTATATGAAGCCTTCAGCAGAAGTGAGGCCTAGGCTTGCTGAACACAATATGTCTATTACATGATACCTAATAACCATTTATATTACTTCTCAGATTAGATTTAAGAGTAAGTATGCATTACTTTTCAGTTTTATGGAACTTACATCTTAGAGTCATGATTCGGAGATGCCGGTGTTGGACTGGGGTGTACAAAGTTAAAAATCACACAACACCAGGTTATAGTCCAACTGGTTTAATTGGAAGCACTAGCTTTCGGAGCGACGCTCCTTCATCACCTGACGAAGGAGTGTCGCTCCGAAAGCTAGTGTGCTTCCAATTAAACCTGTTGGACTATAACCTGGTGTTGTGTGATTTTTAACTTTGTACATCTTAGCGAGTTGTCTTAGAACAACTGGTTAGCTCCTCCAGAAACAGTTCTTTATATCTTGATGGGTAGAGTTTATCTTGTGAAGTCAGCTACCCTATCAGGTGCTGATTTCCTATACAATATTTCTCCACACCCTCTCCCCCAACCCCCCTCTCTCTCTAAGATTTTTCTAATTATTAGATTCTTTATATTAGTTTTAAATGAATAAAAAGATTTAGTAAATAGGATTAAAACTCCCTATCTCACACTAAACCTCTGACATTATAAATGGCTGACAAATTTACTGGATTGGATGTCAAAGCATTCATGCTCAGCCATTACTATGCTGAAACTAAATGGATCTTTGATTTGATTACTTTACAGTGTGGAAACATGCCCTTCGGCCCAACAAGTCCACACCGACCCTCCGAAGAGCAACCCACCCACACCCATTCCCCTACACCTAATGCTACGGGCAATTTAGCATGGCCAATTTACCTAACCTGCACGTTTTTGGGCTGTGGGAGGAAACCAGAGCATCCGGAGGAAACCCACGCAGACACGGGGAGAGTGTGCAAACTCCACACAGACTGAGGTAGGAATTGAACCCGGGTCTCTGGCGCTGTGAGGCAGTAGTGCTAACCACTGTTTATGGGGGCCACCTTGCCACCCATAAATTTTCTTGAATGTCCTTCACAGAGGATGAGTTCTGGCATCAATGTTACTGTTGAACAACTATCTTCCTTGGAGAATTTTTGGTTTCCTCAAGTTATATCAGAGAAGATAGCTGTATTTCTAAAATAAGTTTTGATGTTGCAATAAGCAGACTTGAAAGTGATCTTTTTTTCCTATATATTATTTTGATAACATCACTATTTTATCAGTTAGTGAGGCTGACTGTGCTGCTTTGGTACTGCTTTTTGTAAGTAGCTGAATTGACTTGTTCTGGAGTCTACTAACTCCTGTCACTTGCAGTATCAAAGATGTCCAATGCTTAGATTTTAAAGTTTCATTTATGGTTGGAAGACAATTGAAAAACCTCTCCAAACCTTTGAAATCAATAGTATCTTTTGATCCTTTAGTTGTGAAGAGTTGTCAGACACCAACACATGATTAACCTTGTTTTTTCTTCTCTTGGGTTCAGCAAAAATTATTCAAAGACCTGTGAGACCTTCCTCTTGTTCAGCAGATTTAGATTGAACACTGGCATTTGGCTTCTAAGCCGGCTGAAGTCCTTTAACATATACAGAATTTTAAGAGCAAAGCATGCATTTCTGCTGATATGTGAGATGTGTCGTGTTCTGGTGACATACACCAATTTCACACAGTATTAGCCTCTGTGTTTAAAACTACTTTCAGCATTGCTTTGGTTTGGAGTGATGTTCTGTCTGTGCATGCAGTTCTTTGTCAGAAGATTTGAGTTTAATTCTTTTCAAACCAAGGTTGATTTCAGATAGTACTCTCCCTGGTGTCAGATTTGAAACAACTCGGGTGTCTGTTAACCCATATGATCACTGCTATGTCGGGTTTAGATGACTTGATTGTTACCCCCAAGGAATGGCTACATTTCCTCTTCCAAAGGTGGTATGTCATCATATCAGATTGTGTCGTTTTAATGATTGTAAACCTTGATAATCAGGTTTTTTTCCCCAAAGATGCATACTGTCAGTTACTTTGTAAAAGTAAAAATGAAAAATTCTGTGGGTCAAAGATTATCTTTGACCTTTACACATTCTCTGGAAATGTCATAAAAGTTACATTGGTGTAATAGACAACCTTTCTATTTATGTGTTTGTCAACTCCATTATCTGGAAAAGTAATTTCTCACATCAAAATGTTTAAAGACTTTGTGATGATCTATCATGTGATGCACCAATGTTTTCATACCTTAGAAAGATGACAAAGTCTGATGATCCTCTTGAATGAGGTTTACTTTCTGTTCTGATCATTCACCTGTGCTGTTTTAGATTTTATCTTCCACCACAAAAAGTCATTTTTACTTCCACATAGTAATGTTTAATAACCTCTTCTTGTTCTGTCTTCACAATTTCACATTAATCAGTCATCATTCTGCTGATTTAATGATGTTCTTAATTATAACCTTTTCTCCAATGCTTTTGTAACTTTTCCTGACCATTTAAAATAATTATTATGATGTTTGTTTCCTGGGTTTAGCAATTCAAGCCTGCTTTTAGCTTCTCAGTCTCAAATTTTTCTTCAATATAAAATTTTTCACCCTTTTTCTCAGGTACTTAACTTATTTTGTGTGTCCAGTATTGACTGATTTACCCTGGGTTCATGGTTTGGGTATTTCCCCTTCTGGCTTTGGTGAGACTGTCCTTGGCTTACACTTTTTTTTCAGTATATTTCAGTATTTCCAATTGTTTTAGTTTCTGCAGTAGGATTTGTGGTACAATTCTACAGTCTTCTTACTTACTGACTGCTGCTTTCGCGAAATAGCTCTGTGGACTTTTAAAATGGTGATTTTTTAGTGATACCCTCAACATTCTGACTGGAACCTTTTGAATATAGGAAGTCTTTGTCAGAAGTGAGTCCTTTTTGTGTTGAACAGAATATATTTATTAAATGCTTTTAGTAACTATTTATATTACATTAGAGTTGCATGACAGTCTCTTGGGAATCTCTGGTTAGACTGAAGAGTAATTACACTTTATGGTTTAATCATGTGAAACTTAACATGGAATAACATCTTAGACTGGTTAGCTCCTCCCAGGAAAAGATTTTCATTTTTTTTTAATACTGAAAAAGAGACCCTCTTCAAATAGTGCCATGGGATCCACTAAACTTACCTGAAGAAACTGAGAGGGTCTTTATTACATAGAACATAGAACGTAGAAGAATACAGCACAGTACAGGCCCTTCGGCCCTCGATGTTGCGCCGATCCAAGCCCACCTAACCTACACTAGCCCACTATCCTCCATATGCCTATCCAATGCCCCCTTAAATGCCCATAATGAGGGAGAGTCCACCACTGCTACTGGCAGGGCATTCCATGAACTCACGACTCGCTGAGTAAAGAACCTACCCCTAACATCTGTCCTATACCTACCCCCCCTTAATTTAAAGCTATGCCCCCTTGTAATAGCTGACTCCATACATGGAAAAAGATTCTCACTGTCAACCCTATCTAAACCCCTAATCATCTTGTACACCTCTATCAAGTCACCCCTAAACCTTCTTTTCTCCAATGAAAACAACCCCAAGTGCCTCAGCCTTTCCTCATACGATCTTCCTACCATACCAGGCTACATCCTGGTAAACCTCCTCTGCACCCGTTCCAGTGCCTCCACATCCTTCCTATAGTATGGCAACCAAAACTGCACACAATACTCCAGATGTGGCCGCACCAGAGTCTTATACAACTGCAACATGACCTCAGGACTCCGGAACTCAATTCCTCTACCAATAAAAGCCAGTACGCCATATGCCTTCTTCACCGCACTATTTACCTGGGTGGCAACTTTCAAAGATCTGTGTACATGGACACCAAGATCCCTCTGCTCATCCACACTATCAAGTATCCGACCATTAACCCAGTACCCCATCTTTTTGTTACTCTTACCAAAGTGAATCACCTCACACTTAGCTACATTGAACTCCATTTGCCGCCTTTCTGCCCAGCTCTGCAGCTTATCTATTTCCCGCTGTAACCTGCCACATCCTTCCTCATTGTCTACAACTCCTCCGACTTTCGTATCATCCGCAAACTTGCTCACCCAACCTTCTAACCCCTCCTCCAGGTCATTTATAAAAATGACAAACAGCAATGGTCCCAAAACAGATCCTTGCGGAACACCGCTAGTGACGGCACTCCAAGATGAACCTTTGCCATCAACTGCTACCCTCTGTCTTCTTCCAGCCAGCCAATTCCTAATCCAAACCTCCAACTCACCCTCAATGCCATACCTCCGTATTTTTTGCAGTAGTCTACCATGGGGAACCTTATCAAATGCCTTACTAAAATCCATATACACCACATCTACCGCTTTCCCCTCGTCCACCTCCTTAGTCACTTTCTCAAAGAATTCAATAAGGTTTGTGAGGCACGACCTGCCCTTCACAAAACCATGCTGACTATCCTTGATCACATTATTCCTATCCAGATGTTCATAAATCCTATCCCTTACAATTCTCTCTAAGACTTTGCCCACAACAGAAGTTACCTGGAAATAAGGTGAGTTGAGTATGACAGTCTTTGAATTCAATGCTATATGTGACTGAGTGTGGCATCAAGGACTCCTGGCAAAAATAGGAATCAGAGGGCAAACTCTATATTGGTTGGAGTTATACCTGTCACATAGGAAGATGGTTGTGGTTATTGGTGATCAGTCATCTCAGCTCCAAGACATCTCTGGAGGAGCTCCTCAGCGTAGTGTTCTTGGCCTAACCTTTTTAGCTGCTTCATTAATGACTTTCCCGCCATCAGAAGTGGAGATGTTCGCCAATGATTGCACAGTGTTCAGCATTATTTGTGACTCCTCAGATACTACAGAAGTCCATATTCAAATGCAACAAGATCTGGACAATATCCAGACTTGGGCCAACAAGTGGAAAGTGACATTTGTGCCAAACAAATGCCTGGCAATGACCATCTCCAAAAAAAGACAATCTAACCTCCAACCCTTTGATTATTTAATGGTGTTACCATCACTGACTCCCCATGGTTACCATTGACCAGAAACTCAACTGGACTCGTCAAATAAGCATAGATGTTACAATAGCAGATCAGAGGCTAGGAATACTGTGGTGAGTAACTTACTTTCTGACTCCCCAAAGCCTGTTCACCATCTACAAGGCACAAGTCAGGAGTGTGATGAAATATTCCCTACTTGCCTGGATGACTGCAGTTCCAACAACATTCAAGAAGCTTGACACCATCCAGGATAAAGCAGCCCGCTTAATTGACACTACATCCACAAACAACCACTCTCTCCAGCACCGAAGCTTGGTTGCAGCAGTGTGTTCCATTTACAAGAGGTACTGCAGAATTCACTAATGATTCTTATACAACACTTTCCAAATCCACAACCACTTCTTTTTAGAAGGACTAGGGAAGCAGATATATGGGAACATCACCACCTGTACATTCCCTTCCAAGACACTCACCATCCTGACTTAGAAATATATCACCATTCCATTCCTTCATTGCCATTGGCTCAAAAGCCTGGACTTCTCTCCCTAATGGCATTGTCAGGCAACCTATAGTACACGGACTGCAGTGGTTCAAGAAGGTGGCTCATCACCATCTTCTGACGGGCAACGAGGGATTGGCAATACAATGCTGGCCAGCCAGCGATGCCCATATCCTATGAGTGAATACAAAGGAAACAACAGCTCCAATGCAGCAGTATTCCAGCACAGAATTTTTTTTTTTGCCTGGATTAGAGGCCCAAATTCTGGAATGGAGCTAGAGCTAACTGTTAATTTGAAATACTGTCATGGGATTTTGTACATCCACCCAAAGCAGCTCACTTAGCACTTACCAGCGGTTTTGCTCCCACTTATTTTCTCCTGATACAGGTCTGATTTTACAACCTGCTCAGAGATAACATATTTTATTGTTAATTGTTAATTATGCTTTTAATGAATTCAGCATTAACTACAAAAACAAAATCTTCCTAAATGATCATTACTACAAGCTTTTAGAGCTTTGATAGGTCCATCTTCTACTATAATTCTATGAGCAAATGTTGACAATATTCTTAACTATCATTGGTTTTGGTGTTCTAATACACTGAAGCTCAGCATTTTAATTACTTTACCTTCCTTGCTGTTTAACCTGTTAAAGTAACTTAGCACCAACCTTTTAAGTGCACTAGACTTCAAGGTGCATCAATTGTATTTAGCCCATTTTCTACTGAAATGTTAATTTCAAACAAAAAAAACCCTGAAATGGATACATTCAGCACACATTTTGTTATAAGAGCCAGATACAAGGTAAATATGGGGAAGGTATTGCAGGGGCACAGGCCAGTAAGGAGAATGAGGGGGATTAGGCAAGCTGGTTGGATTGAACATGGAAAATAGCAAACATGGAGATGTCAGGCTTGGGAAGAGGATCATTTTTGATCTAAAGAGGGCCCAATAAGGAGGTACACTCCCTTTCTGATATGTGGGTTCAGCACTACTAAATGCCAGGGTTCTAACTCTATTGTTCACCTCATCATCCTGCCAGTCATGTTGTGGCAGATTTGAAAAGTGCTAATTAATGACCACAAGCACCTCAATTGACAAAAGGTTGCCGTCCACCTGACATCTCCCCTGCCGTTCGTATAACACTGCAAGGCCAGCGGAGGAAAAGAAACCTTCAGGGAAGACATCACGGCCTGTAAGCTCAATCCCCTTAGAGTATAATATTCATTCTGTACATTCCAGTCCTTAGTTACAAATGAAGAAAACCAACATTTATGACAGTAACGATAAGCTGCAAATCGCATTATTGATTTTGAAGCTTCATACATTTGACACGATGAAAATTTATACTTTGTTCCTTATTTCCTGAAGTTTTCAGTTTCTGTTGCCACAAACATTTTGTGACTGCATTCCTGCATCCAACCTTTTCTTGCAATGAGATTTATCAGCGATCAAGACTGGGAATCCAAATGGGTAATTATTTTGATGAATATGGTAGTTTGGTGCAAGCAAATAGTCAGAATTTGCCTGTTTGGTTTTGCTAATGGAAGTTAGGCAAACAATTTCAAAAGGCTTTAAATATAATCCCCAAACAAATTCCAAACAATATATGAAACTTCAAAGAAAAAAATAAAGCTTATTGTAATCCTAAAAGAGAAAGCACTATCAATTGTTTCGACTTAAATTCTGTATGCAGTCTGGAATTCAAATTGAGATGCTTCAGACCACACAGCATTTCAGTTGTCATTACATGGAGCTTAGGACTCCACACAAATTTATATTAGCTAATTGGGTTTTTTGCCCTTTGCTGCTTGCAGTTTGCATTCTTACATTGCATTTATATTCTGGAAATTATATTTCAGAGTCAGCATTGCCTAACTATACTATAATGGATCATAGTATTTGCCTGCAATTATATATACAACAACTTGATCCACTGCATTTCTATTTGTAACAGAAGGTAAATCAGGATCGTCATTTATTAAGAAAACTGAACTAACTAGAATTGGCAGCTTGAAAAATGATTTTAGATATTGTTATTTATTTTTTAAAAATAGTTAAGATTTTTGTAGTAAATGCTGCAGGCAGAAACCTTTTCTTGTAGAGCACAATTAGAATAACTAAGCCAGTACACAAGATGGTAGCAAACAAGAAACAAAGATACACTTTTTCTGTTCTCTGGCTGATGGCAGAACTAACTCAAAGCGGCAAAATTTTAACCATGATTAGAACAAAGAGACGGATCCCAAATCTATCCAACCCAAACTGGGGATCAAGGCTAGAGATGTTGGTGCCAATCTGATCCATGTCATCCATCAAGCCATACGGCACTCGCAAGGAGTTTAAGTTGCCGTAATCACAAAAACAGGAGTTGCTGGAAAAGCTCAGCCAGTCTGGTAGTAACTCTGGAGAGAAATCAGAGTTAATGTTTTGGGTCAAGTGACCCTTCCTCAAAACTGAGGAAGAGTCATTGGACCCAAAATGCTAACTCTGATTTCTCTTCACAGATGCTGCCAGATGTGCAGAGCTTTTTCAGCAATTTCTGTTTTTGTTTCTGATTTACAGCATCCGCAGTACTTACAGTTTTTATTTGCTGTGGTAATGTCTGTTTTACTGACATGTTTTAAGGCGGAGGTGGGTGACGTAGCCTATGGTCACCAATTTCATTCCTTGCATGTAGTTGGTCATGGATCTCTTCCACAGTACTGCATGCCATTAATGTATGTAGGAAGAATTTCAAAGTTGATACTTAGCCAGTTAGGCCACATGATGAAAGCACCTGCCTAGGCCATGAATTCCTGGAATGAGACTTGAAGTAAGAGTTTTTAGCTCAGGAGCAGGGGTGCTACCATAAGACTGCCAAAATAATTCATAAAGTTGTATGAAAGTGGAAAAGGGTACATCAGTAACAATAATAGAAATGTCATAAAAATGCAGGATGAAAAATGATGGAACTGTGTGCCATTTGCCAGCTCTTCAAAAAGTGTCTTGTTATTCATATTATTCTGATGATCTGCGTGTATTACAATCTCTGGGGTCTTTGCACTATGAAATATCATAATAAGAGCTTCACTGTAACATGCAGACTCCACCTGCAGGATAGAACATATGGCGTGCAGGATTTTTTTTAAGATTCCCAAAATAGCACTCAGCTTTTAGCCACACAGGGAAAGAACTCAAATGACCCTGCTAAATTGGTTACAGTACTTTACCGTGTAATGCGGTGTCTTATTTTGCTAATGTGGAACTAAATCATTGTAAGATCTCAGGGTTAAATGTTATTGGGAGATTGTGGGTCATTCGAAATTTAATTGCTATTTTGTCAGGGAATGTGAGCTGTTTTATCCTCCTTACGTCAAATGGAAAGGTGTAAATGCTTTGATGGTGTTTCACAGGAGATTAACTAGATTGATGCCTCAAATGAGTGTGTTGTTTTATAAGGTAAGACAGGACAGACTTTCCACTGGAAGGGTGAGGGTTGACTTGATTGAAGTATTTAAGTTCCTGAATGGACTGACAAGGTGGACCTGGAAAGGCTACCTCCCTTGTGGATTGGGTTCAGAACTAGGGACACTGTTTTAAAAAATAGGAGTGGCCATTTTAGGACCGAGATTAGGCATTTATTTTGGGTCGTGTGAATTTGTGGAATTCTCTCCCTCAGTAGGCGGTAGAGGCAGGGTTGCTGAATATTTTTAAGGCAATGGTACATAGATTCTGGTTAAGCAAGGGAATTAAAAGGTTACTGGAGGTAAATGGTAATGCAGAACATCAAAGGAAAACAGAACTATTATGATCTTATTGAATGGTAGTGTGTGTTTGAGTTTGGGTGTGTTCAGATTTGGGGAGTGGGGATTGGCAGGCTGGATTGGGATTTGGGCAGGGACATGAGAAGAATGGAGGAGACAGCCAATTCTTAAGGTGGGCTGGCCACTGTGGTCAAAGTTTAAAAATAAAGATTAAAACATAAAGCAGACAACAGGAATTCTCAAGTCCGACTTGAGTAAAGGCATCTGATTGTTTAAATGGCCAACTGTCTCCAAGAACCATGAATGCATGAATTCAGGACTGTCCCCAATTACACACCCCTCCTCTCTTTCCCCTTTGGTGGGACTTGACTGTCTAAACTTCCTCTAGTATTTCTGCTGCAAAGGACATGTGCTCCACCAACACAAAAATCTCGACCTCTCTGTGGCCAAGGATTTTTAATCATACTGGAAGCAAGTCTAAGCCTGCACATGGTAAAGCCAACTGCTATGTGTTTTGGTTTCAGGTGTTAAAGCTGGTTGTGAATTTCAACAGCATTTGTTCTTTGTCCCCTGCCATGATGACCAGGTAATATTGGCTTATTGTCAGGACGAGGATCACTTACTCCTGCTGTTTTTACTTTGGATTAAAAGAGACAATTTAAAAAACATAACCACGTCATAAAAATTTGCATTCTTAACAAGAGAAATTCCTCACTTTTTGCCACATTTTCTCAGAATTAAACAATGTGCTCTTGTCTTCCAAAACTGCTTGATTAACTTCAAGTCCGTGAATTACATGAAACAGCAATCATATTGTCTTACCAATATGACAATCATTGTCCTTTAGGCTAAAGGAACAATTTTCTAGTTGTTGTGAACTGTGTGTGATCAACTCAAAGTTTTCAAAGTTGAACAGGATTAAAGTGCTCAATGTGGAATATTTCATTGTTGCAGTACAACAGAGTCGATAACCAAATCAATGAATGAGATTCTGAATTATTTTACTTCATAATCATGGGGAAAAATGGAGATATAATCTTGTACCCTAAAAATACCTTACTAGCCTCTCACAACTGTATTGTCACTCCATTAACTGGAAACACAGTAGACTTCATGTTGGAAGATTAGGTAGGAAGTTTGAAATCTGTCAATGCCTCCTGCTGTCTGACTTACATCTTTGCAATACTCTTGCAATTGATGCAGGTGCAGGCTGGGAAACCAATTTAAGGCCTCCTCTATCACAAGGCCAAGCTAGACAGAAGATTGAACTATGCCTGTGCCTGGGCGAAAACACCTCCTCACAGCATGCTTTGCTGCAATGGTATAATTTCCTCCCACATGGAAAATGGGTGTTGCAAGCACATGATGATAGTCCCTTATATCTTTCACGGATATGCAGGAATGAAAGTAATGTTACGTTGCTGTTATTTCAGTAAAACTGGGGGTGGGTAGTAGGAATTCTAAAAAGAAACAAAACTCTCAGAAAACAGATGTAAAATTCTATTTGACTGCTAAATCATGAAAAATTTTACATCTCTGGAATTAACATTAATAAGAATACATTGTCCACCGTTTCTATTCACCAGTTGAAATAAATCTCTTTATATGATTCAGCACTGTACCTTACAATTCAATGTTTAGCTAGGCAAAATGTTACCTCTGTGCTGCCAATCTGGTACAATTCTCACAGTAGCTCCCCCAGTCATTCCTCAGTTGTGCCACTATTCACCCTGACATCACATTTAGGACAATGTAATTTAGCAAGGATTCATGTGCTCACAAATTAATATTGGCAGCATTAGTTGCTAAAAGCTTAATGCAATTGAAAGACATTCTTCTAGGTATTTAATTTAGCATATGCTAACTTATTTAGTTTAAACCAGTTATATGTTAACTACTTCTGAAACACTGGGCAGAGGAATGCCCTAGAAATGGTTCTCCCTTTTGTCTGCTGATACTGCCAATTTTCCAGATTCTGATCTTATTAATTACCAATGTGGTCTTTATGTCATGAGATCACCAAATTGCTTATTGATTTATTGGAAATTGTTTTGAAAGACAAACT
Organism: Chiloscyllium plagiosum; assembly: GCF_037043375.1. Lineage (NCBI taxonomy): Eukaryota > Metazoa > Chordata > Chondrichthyes > Orectolobiformes > Hemiscylliidae > Chiloscyllium > Chiloscyllium plagiosum. The sequence goes on along the minus strand of NW_028270147.1, from coordinate 57,732,071 downwards.
GTAGATTTTGGAAAGTAATGTGTCACAAACCCAAAACTATTAAGGTTTATCTTGTGCTCTATTTCTTGAATTTATGGAAACCCGTTAACTCTTTAATTTAAGCAATATTGGCCTGTTTTCCTTAAAGTATTCTCTCTTGCTCTCTCTGTTTCCAATTAAATCTGTCATTCTGGCCTAAATCTCAGCAGAAAACCACTGAGCCACTATTAGCTGCACACTCTGACAGTGAGTTGCTATATATAATCAGCACAAGTTAACATTCCTTTCACACTCAACTATCAATCTCTCCCGATGAATGATTATGCCAGAACATCAATATTTTCTTTTCCTTACAGATCTGCCCTGACATGTTCAACATTTCCAGCATTTTATGCTTTTGTATCAATCTGAGGTGTCAATAATTTCAGAATTCAGCATCAATACTGTAAAAAAAATTGCTCCCAAGTAATTCATTAACAGTTGTTGTATATGACTCCAAAGGATAGTGTGCAGCACTAATTTTATGGAGCAGATGAACATCACAGCCTGCAACTGTTCCTACTGAGTCTGAATGGTAGGAAAGGGAATATTTTACATTGAATGTTGACCCGGATACAAATACACATTGTACATTGATCAAATTCACAGATGGTAGGAAGCCAGGGGAGCAGTAAATCAGAAAAAGCAGCCAAAGAATTACAACAGGACACTGATAACACATCCAAGAGGTACAACGTTCACAGATGAATTTTAATGGTGATTAAATATAAAAAGGCCTTGCACATTAGAAGAAAATAGCTGGAGATACTTAAAGAATGGTGTTGAGTTAGCAAGTGGTGAATCTAAAAGATGTCAAAGAATGATAGATGCTTAAGTCTGACCATGCAAATGGGTTTTTTTTTGCTTTTTGTTAAGTCATTCTTTCTGCTAGTGAAGAAAGTTACAAAGCTTCTATAATACTAAAAACAAAAGTAATTTAGTACAATCTGCTAGCAGGCCGATTGTAAAGATAAAAGTCTCTGTAGGTATGTTAAGAACTACAGCACCCAATTTTAAGTTAATTCCATATTTTTACAATCCGAACCAAAATTTGTCTGTTAGCTTTACTGGTACAGGCAAGTTAACTTGTTGGAGGACCATGCATGGTGGCTCAGTGGTGAGCAATGCTGCCTCACAGCGTCAGGGACTTGGGTTTGATCCAGCCTCGGGTGACTGTCTGCATGGAGTTTGCACATTCTCTCCGTGTCTGCATGGGTTTCTTCCAAGTGCTCCGGTTTCTTCCCACAATCCAAAGATCTGCAGCTTAGGTGAATTGGCCATCTAAATTGCCAACAGTGTTCAGGGATGTGCAGGTTAGGTGCATTAGTCAGGGGTAAGTAAAGGGTAGGGGAATGGGTCTGAATGGGTTACTCTTTAGAAGGTCAGTGTGGACTTTTGGGCCGAAGGGCCTGTTTAACCATGGTGAATTTTTAAGGGCCTTGACAGGGTAAATTCTAAAATTGTAAGGTAGCATATCAATTCTAAAAATTGAGAAAGACAAATAAGCTTAAGTGAACTCAGTAAGAGGCAGATGTTTTTCCTCAATTTGGGCAAGTGGTGGACAAATTCATACAGATGGACAATGTGTCAGTTTGTTGGCACCAACATGTTCCAAGGCTGTTTTCCTAGAAATGACATCAGGGAGGAATGTTTGTGTGTGCACGTGTGTGATGTTCGCTTCCATTGTGGTGACTCAACTACTTTTCAATTTGAATTTTATAAAGTTGCTGAGAGAGCACTTCAAGATATGGTTGGCTTCTTTGTTCCATAACTTCTCCATCTAAGCTGTTTCTTATTGAATGACAACTAGCCTCCAGCCTCTAATTGGCTACTTCAGGGAAAAGCATTCTCAGGTGACTGTTCCCCAACTGTGGAGGGTTGGGACCTGAAAGCTCATGTAGGGTGACATAAAGAAGACTGTGACTAAAATTAGCCACGAGAAAGGATTAAAATAATGACAGTGGATAACAACAAATCAGGCCAAACCTCAAGCAGAACTAGGTGGATAGAAGTGACAAAAATAATAAGTGACAACTTTGCTAAGTTTAATTAATGACAGACAAGTATCATTGTTGCAATTAATTATTGACATATATTTTGTATATTTCAGATAATCAACCATACATAGCTTAAAATTTAATTCTCAAATAATGTTCCTTCCTGCTGTGCAGATCATGCTGGAGGTGGAAGCCATATACTGACCTCCTGATTGATGTGCTCAGAATTCCCCAAGCTTGGCCATGCATCTTAAAGGGTATGCTGTCCACAAATCTAAGGGTATTCATCTTGTACCAAAGTATTTATAATCTCACTTGCATATGGAAGTGTTTAATATAGAGTTGCAGTGCCTGTACGCCCATTGCAGCTTTGTTGCTGTACCAGGAATTCTATACGAGGACTGATGGGAATTTTCAAATAGTTGCTGGTTTGACAAAAAATACTTTGGTAAGAGATCAAAATAAAATTACACATCCCTATCCAATAGCACAGAATAGACAATGCAAATTCACCTTTAAGATCCCATCATCTGTGTTTACGAGTTGCTATCCCCCTGTTTGATATTCACATAATTTAAACTCTTAGTGTATAAATGTCAGAGTTTAGGATTTAATTATGTCAGCCTTGTCAACCCAATGATTTGCATAGCTAAGGTTAGACAGACGTATTGTACAACATTTCTCAATTGTAGCAGGATTTTGGGTGGAGTTTTAAGGTGGTATTAAATTTGCATATATTCCATAAATCCAAAGTTCTGGCCCATTCCACTGACAACTACCATGTTTATAGGAAAGTAGGAATTATATAATTTTAAAATGTAGTTAGCCTTCTACTAGTCTGGTAGTTGCATCATGTTTGAATGGGGTGTGATGAATCCAAGCATTCCATTACTGACAACCAGTATACAACAGACTCAGGCTTGGCACAAGAAAACACATTGGTACAGGGCTTCGGGAACCGTGAATCCAGAGTCTCTTGATCCTTTGAACCATCCCACACTTTCCATATGTCATATTTCAAATTACTCATATATTATATTCTAAAATATTCATTTTTGAAAATCTATCAACTATGCATATGAATGAACTGTCTAGCTGCCTCCCTAATGGGCCTACTCTACAGACTGATCACTCACTTAAACATTGTTTCCACAGATTTGGTTGATTCAAACCCCATACAAGTATACACTCTATCCTCTGGCCCTATCATTTTGGATGAGATATCATGTTTCTACTGTTTCTTGTGAACCCAAAACAGCAATCATATTATCTCTCAACCATCTTTTTTCCAGTGAGAACGTGCACAGTTTACATAATTATTCAATCCTTAATCTCCTTTGGTTTCTCTCCTTTGCAATAGTTATGGTTGTTTCTAAATAGTCTTTCAATAGCTGAAATGCTCAATTACTGACCAGAATTGCACACAGGATTCTACATACAGGCACAGTAATGGCTTCTGACAGGCAAGGCTCCTTCACTAATTCTGCTCAATATTGACCTTTCAGTACATCTCAACATCTACCTGTTTTACTCGTTGTTGGAGTATATCCCACAACTTAAAATCATATCTAAAGAAAACAAAAGTTCAGCTCCTTTATTAATTATGATTAGTTTTAAAGCAGATCAAACTTTTGATGAAAGCTGAAGACAGGAAACTTAATAGCAACGTAACTGAAGACACATTATGCATGAAGTCAGGTTCCAGTTTCTTAAATATCTTGCAATTGTATTACGTCCGAAGTTGCTGCAGCAACACTAGTCTCTAATTGCAATGATGTTATTTTGTAGAGCATCATAAATGCAGTCAGCAAGAATCTAGAGATTGACAGTAGTTTTCCATGGACCTGGCAAAGGCTATGATTGCAATAACTCTGGTCCATGAACTGTATTTTAACACAATATGTGAATCTTACCAGAAACCAGTGAATTGTCAGTTTAATTGGAATATTTCTCTCTGCAATGCCTGGTGTGTTTTCTCACATGCTTGTGCTAAACCCACCCCACTAACCAGGTACTATGTCCCTATGGTGCTTCTCTCATGTGATGCTAGCTGGATTCTACCACTCACTGTAGGTAGATGTCCTTGCTACTGCTAGGATAACCCGGAATACATGGCACTAGTCCCATCTCTTGAAGTCTAGTTGTGCATCCAGACAAGTGTCTGCCATTCAGAGTTGCTTTTCATTTGTCAATGTTTTGGCACAGAAGCCACTAACCAATGCCACTAACTACACATTCCTTTCCCATTCACTGTTTAAGCCCCAGGCCACACAACTCACTTTTCCTTAGACACATTCCCTCTTACAACCCTCTGTGTCACTGTTACTCTTACCTCAGTGCTGACTGTAGTCCAGCATCTTAATATTCAATGTGGAAGAGTTGAAACAGTTCAAAATAATTACCTTTATTCACCATCATCAACATCACCAATGTGAACAGAAATCAGACAAACAAGCTGCATTTGCCTCTCCACACAGGAACAAATTACTTACATGCCGAGCACCAATAATTTTATAGACAATAAATGATCACTGCATCCAGCTCTCATGTCTTGGAACTGGCTGTTAATTATGCCCTGTCTCACTATAGCGCCTCATGCTGCTGCGCTCTATCATGCAGAAGATGATGTTTCTCCTACTGAAATGTCCTCATCCTCAGAAGACTGCTCCTGCCCTCCCAATTTGTCAACATCTATCACATCCTTTCTTTGCCTGTTCCAGTGTTCACAGCACAGCATATTAGGAGTGTACAGCATATTCTTTCTGGAGTTTATACAACACCACCTCCAGACCAGTACAAGGAGTGGAATTTCATCTTCTGGAGGCCTAACATCTGCTCCACCATGGCCCTGTTCAAAGGATGGGCTATACTATAGCTGCACTCAGTCTCAGTCAGGGAAATCCATAACAGAGTCATCAGCCATGCTCATAGACGGTAGCCCGTGTCTCCCAGTGATCATCCTTGCAAAGCATCAGCGTCCACAAATACAATGGAAATCATGAGAGTGCCTCACGTATATAGGCAGTAGGGCAGCTCTTAAGGTATCAGACACAGATTTCCAAGATGTGGTACCAATGATCACAGACAATTTGCACATTGATAGAATGGAAGCCTTTTTTGTTGGTGAACCCCGTGGGCCTCTCAGTATATGTGTGTACAGTCTAGAGTGCTCTGCGGCCTGAGGAAAGTCATGGATGTTACCAAAACTTATTGTCCGGGCCGCAGCAAATTGTTTTGGTAACAGTCTCGATACATTATTGGGTGGATGATTGAGAGATCCCATAGAGGTTCCCAATGACTCCTTCGAAGGAGCCAGTCACAGAAGTTCAAGAAGTTGTCACCTTGAAGCCACTGGGATAGGATGGCCACCATCTCTCCAGGTTACAAGTCTAACTCTGGCACCTGGCATAGTCCTGTGACAGTGTCTGAGCCATCCTCAGTCTGCACTGATACTGCACCTCGCTCATCTGGAGGAAGTGGCTCTAAGAATGATAGACTCTAGCCTTCCTGTACCACCTGTCCATTCCAAGGAGATCTCCAGCTGCAGCCTTTCGATCAGAATTTGCACCCCATACAGCTATACATGTGTTACCATCAGACCACAAAAAAAAGGACCAGAAGTAGGCCATTTAGTCCCTTGAGCCTGCTCCACCATTCAGGAGAATTGTGGCTGATCCAACATTCCTCATGTCCACTTTCCTGTCCTTCCCCCTGTAACCCTTGATTCCCCTCCTGGTCAAGACTCTATCTATCCCAGCTTTAAATATCCACAAGGATTGAATAGGAAGGGTTTGGAGGGAAATGGGGCAGGTGCTGGCAGTGGGACTAGATTAGTTTAGGATATCTGATCAGCATGGACAAGTTGGACCAAACGGTCTGTTTCTGTGCTGTACATCTCTATGACTCTGTCCCCACAGCATTCTGTGGAAAGGACTTCCAAAGATTCACAACCATCAGGGAAGAAATTCCTTCTCAGCTCATTCTTAAATTGGTGCTCCTTTATTCTGAGACAAGGCCTTCTGGTCCTAGACTCTCCCAGGAGGGGAAACATCTCCTCAGCATTTACCCTGTCAAGGCCCTTAAAAATTCACCATGGTTAAATAAGATAATCTCTCATTGTTCTAAACTCCAGTAAGTAGAGTCACAACTTGTTTACCCTTTGCTCATAAAACAATCCCTCCATTACACATACACGATGGTATGATTACAGATGACTTCATGTGTAATGCAGAAATGGATGATTCATGCAATTGCCTGCAAGGGCCTTCTGTCACTCAAGAATGGAGCCTGTGTTTTGATCCAGAGGAAAAGAACTGACTGCACATTTCACATGTTATCACAGCCATCTTCCATTCATAGATCACATTTAGTAACGGAAAGCTATGGAATCTCACACTTAGCACTGAGAGTCCTAGACTCAACCAGGCCATTAGGCATCATCCCGTCCCCCCCACCCCCCCAACCCCTCCCTTGCCTTCCTGTGCCCCCAAACCTCCATGCCCCTTTCTAACTGGCACTCATTGGGTAGTTGGATCATTACTGTTGGATGTTGAATCATTATTCATCCCCACATGTTCCCAGCCGCTATCAGGAGTTATCCTTATCTCGAGTCCAATCCATACAGTTTGTCCTGTCCATTATCTGATGCACATTCTTCTTGCTGAGGCCATATGGAGAACTCACTATCTACAACACCCCAACTCACTGCATCACATGTACTTCTAGCTCCCTTCCCCATTTTATATACCAAATTTCACCATTAAACTAGCCTTGTCCCCTCTCAGCATTCATAAATGGTGCTCTTAATCCCCAGCATTGATTCTCCCTGCTACCCACCTCTATTTTGATGCTAATTGGAAAGACCCCTGGACAAACTGTGGCCTAACATCATGCATCCTACACTCCCTCTCCCCCAATCAGCTTGGATAAACATCCTTGATTGATGACTGACCAGTCCCCTGAACGTTCTCTATCCAGGTCTATAGGTGATAATCCCCTGACTAGACATACTGGACCTGCTGAACTGACCATTGTCCACTCTCCAGACTGTAAGGAGACAGAGCCCCTAACAATCCTGTGACAAGTCCCTGCAATGTCAGTGGTTGTTGCCTCTGACTGACAGTACAGCAGGGCAGCCCCCTTAACTTTTCTTCCCTTTGACTATGAGACATAGCCATTTGGGTGCAGTATGCAGTATGTTTGCAATATAGGCTGCTGGCCCAACCTGTAGGTGACAGAATGTCATACCGATGTCCTGTATAGCAATATGTTCAACCCTCTTGATGTGTTGACAACCATGACAATCTACATAGCTCTGTGTCTGCACTAAAAGCAAGTCAAGGCAGAATAATTGTACACTTTTAAGTTTTGATTGAAGGCCAAAACACACAGACTAGGCAAGGCAGGGACGCTATGAGCATCCTGACAGGCACGAAGTAAGTTTACACCAAGAGAGCGAGTGAGTAGCCTTGGTGAATCTGTGAGCTGACTGCCTGTCTCTGTTGGCAAAGTGTCCCTTGCAATAACATTGTAATGAGATGTGCTGGTGCACTGCAAAATGCAGCAATGAAGTACAGAAGTAGATCAGAATTGGGTCATGATGATTCGATGTGATTAATATGTTTGAGATGCCAATGACCATGGATGTAGAATGCATGCAGTCTCTGCTCATGGAGCACATCCTCAGATGTTGCTCCTGGGTGTCTGAGATGGAGGCTTGGAAGAGCAAATGCCCAGTAAGTGGGAGAATGGCAGTCTGCATATAATGAAGTGAGATCAGTCATATTGAGGATGATAATGAACAATAATCCCTGTCAATAGTTTTCTCACCACTCACCTGTGAGAATCCTGTCTTCATTTCCAGTACTTGGTTAGAAAATTGACCTTTTGGTCCTGATGTTGAGAAAAGGCTTGTTCAAAATCTCATCTGATTTTCACAAATTGTTTCATTGCCCATGTCAGTCAGGGGCTTGGAAGAATGCTGTCCAATAGTACTTACAATTGGTAGCATCCAAAACCTAAATTAATTACCAGGATAAAATAGATAAACCAATTTTGTCTTTGTATTTACCATTGCTTCTAATTTACTGCCATGTACCTTACAAACGGAGAGCTTGGGTTTCGGAGTAAATTAATCTCAACTGAAAATCAAAGACCTTGCCCTCACTCTTACCGATGGTTTTGTTCTAGACAGTGACTCACTTTCAAGGGCTGGTCAACAGTTTAAGCATACTGTATTTACAATAAAGCAGATTGGGAAATCAATTATTAACATTGGTTCTTGACATATACAAGAACTAGAGCATAATATGATCCTAAGACAAAATGGCACATAATCAAAGTAAATGTTGATTATAAAACTCCCACCTTATTTGGAGCATAAAATTGAAGATTGAAAACATGGATCGATAGTTTAAAAGGGGTGTCTCTATAATTATTGCAAAAGAAGAACTATTAATTTAAACAATTCTAAGGCTTTAATATAAATAATGAAGGTTTTCCAGAAAAGGGAGTAATATTTACATATCAGGTAGGAGATGGGTGATTGTGATCTTTCAGCCCACTTTCCACCTTCATTTTCATTTAAGTCAAGGCTGCCTCCGTTTCTGCCTGCCAATGTAAGTTACCCCTAATGTCTTAAAACAAAACTAGATTGGAAGGCAAAAGTATTTATTAAATAATTTATTTAGCTGCCACAGTAGTTACAACTTACATAAATAACGCCTGAAAACATAACCGAGATACAAGTTTGTAACTGCCTAAATCTTTTATTTGGAAATTTAAGGCCTGAGAGAAGTCAATGGATGTTATTAGCAAACTGTTCCAGATATGGATGTGTTGAGATCAAGAATCACATCAATAGATTTGGAGACCTGAGACAATTGAACATCATTGAAGCGTTTCTTCAAATTACTTGTAGGAAGAAAGTACAAAGGATATAATTATAAATAATCAATCCAATATAGAAACAGGGAAATTACCAAAGCTTGAAAAACATAAATGTTTCAAACTGCTAAATTAAGTGTTTATCAACTATACTTTATGCAACTTACAATTTTAAATAATCAATTAGTTTTTAAATGCTACTTTAAAGCAGCCATATGTATTAATATATTACTTCATACTTAGCACACTGGGACAGTAAAAATATGAAGATTTACAAAAGAGAGGAAGTCTTATTAGCAACAATTTACATGTCCTTAGATGGGTTTAAAGATACCAGATAAAATATTTGCAGAAAGTCTTGGGTAATTGATATTGCTACTGGCTATGCATGAGACTGTTTGTTTCTTTTTATTTAAATAAATAACACACAACTTTGAGCTCTTTATTTAAGAAGGAATGTACTTGTATTGGAGGAAGTTGAGAGGAGGTTCATGAGGTAGATTCCTGGGCTGAAGGACTTCTTTTATGAAGAAATGTTCAGCAGGATGGGTTTATGTCCTTTGAGCTTTGAAGACCAAGGGTAATCTTATTGAAACATTGATTGAGGAGATATAACAGGCTAGATGCTGAGAGGATAATCTCATCTCAAGGGGATGTTTAGAACTAGGAGGCATATTTTCAGAGTGAAGGATCTCCATTTAAGATGGAGTTGAGAAGGAACTTCCTCTGTAGAGGGTCATTAGATCATAATCAGGCCACTGGACTAGTAACCCAGAAGCTCAGGTTAATGCTGAGGACATGGTTCAAATCCCACCATAGCAGCTGGTTGATTTTAACTTCAATTAATAAATCTGTATTGGAAGCTATTTTTCAGTATAGACGCAAGAACATCTATAAAGATCAAAAAAGACCGATTAAAACCCATCTGGTTCACCAATGTCCTTTAGGGAAAGACACCAGTGATTCTTAACTTGTTTTGTATACATGTGACTCTAGACCTAAGGTAATGTATGTTATTCTTCACTGTCCTCTGAAATGGTCTTGCAAGCAGTTAAAGATTGGCAAGTGATGCCCACATCCCACGAAAGAGTTCAGACAAAGAAAGGCAGCGTCAAAAGGTATGAGGAATACAGAAGAAAGTGGATTTGAGAACACAGTCAGATCAGCCACAATCGAATTGTATAATGGAACATGAATCCGTGGCAGAATGGACTATTCTTGCTCCTATTTCTTATATTTTTTTCAAGGACTAGCATGTTATAACCCAGATGTTGGAATTGAATAAAGGTAGATGGATGCCGGTGGTCAAGTTGCAATTCATTATAAAGATAGTAATTAATTATTAAGAAATCATTTGAGCAAATCAAATGCTGTGTCATTATTTAATGGCAAAATTTATAATTCTAACTTATATAGCAATAATTGGAGATTTTATTTCAGGCTTAGAAAGGATCTGCATATATGTAGCACCATTCATGATCTATGGACATCCTAAAGAGCTTGAGGATTTCACATTTGAAACAGTGTTGAAATGCATAAAATACTGTAGCCAATCTTGGCATAGAATAGGGCCAACAAACTGAAATCAAATAATGTTCAGATAATTTGTTTTATTAAAATGATTTTTGTTGAGGCATAAAAATAGGTCAGGACACTGGAGAGAAACCTTATGCCCTTCTTCGAAATAGTGGTTTCAGTTTTCCCATTTTTTCATCAAGTGTCTTTATCGGTGAGATTCATGGCAGATGGTGCACCACAGCCCAAAGGGGCTTTTGTCACAATTTTGCTCTTCAGCTCATTAATTATGTGGCTGGCACCTATGTTGGGCAGCTCATGGAATAGTGCAGCAAGACAGGCAGACCCGCATTGCTGCCAACTCTTTGCAACATTCATGCTGCTGATGCTATATTGAAAGCCCCACTGTGCACCACCCTTGATGCTGCAAGTCACAAACTGCCCACAAACTGGTCCTGCATGCTTTCTCAAAGAAAGGCAAATTATCCCCTGACGTTACCAATAGTGGATAGGGTAGTGCTTTCTCCTGTTGACTGGGAAATGAGACCACACCACCAGACGCATCAGCCTGGGCCTAGAAAATGGTCACAGTCAGTTGCTAAGTCACACAGTGCAAGAAAGTAATCAATAATCTTCTGCATTTTGCAAGGGTGGGTGCCAGCTTCTTCTCTCTGCGACCTCATTCTCACAGGGCCACCACTCACACTAATTCTGCCACTGCACACCCCTCTCCACAGGGTTTCTGATTTACAACCCTTACTGTTCATACAACATGTCCACTCACTGGCTCTCATCCACCTCATCCTCCCAAATTACCAACCCTTTGTGTTTTCTACTCACTCGCTGGGGACACCCCATCTGCTTTCCTGCCTCTGCATCACCATTGATGCTTCTCCCATCCAGTTACAGCATACTCAATCTTTCTCTTTGAGTCAGAGTAGAAAACTCCCTCATAACCAGACAGAGAGGTTAAAGACCAGTGGTGCAGTGGTAGACATGAGACTCCTCACTCCATATAAGGAAAGCCTACAGAAGCTAGCGAGAAGAAAAAGCTGATTCCTCATTTGGGGAAGTGGAATGTCCATCAGCAGCAACTGAATGAGCTCCATTGTGCTGTGCTGCACGGCTTTTTCCAATAACACCAATATTCATTCATTCTCACCCTGATAAAGCTTTTTAGTCTTTCTGCACAACTACATTAGGGAAATTGTGATGTAGTGGTTTTGTTCAGAGGCTCAGCTTAAAGCCCTGAGGGATATGGGTTCAAATTCCATGGATATTTAAATTCAATCATAAAGAAGGTTTTCCAAATTTATTTCTGGGATAGTAGGACTATCATATGAAGAGAGATTGGGCAGCTGGGCCTGTATTCACTAGAATTGGTGATCTCATTGAAAACTAAACATACTTAAAGGAATAGACAAGTTCGATGCAGGTAAAATGTGCTCCCTGTTGGGGAATCTAAAATGGGAAAACAATTTAAAAATAAAGGCAATGCCACTTTGACTGGGGATGAAGATAAATTATTTTATTCAGATGATTGTGAACCTTTGGAATTCTGTCTCATAGAGGACTATGGAAGCTCAGTCTTTGAATATGTTTAAATAGAGATTGGTAATCAGAAATCGATCAATAGTGTACAGGGTATTGGAGATGATGTTAGTAAAAGGCATTGAAGTGGTCAATCAGCTATGATCATATTGAATGGTATAGCAGGCTTGATAAGCTAAATGGCCAATCCTTTTCCAATGTTCTTACATCCAATTCTTCTCCTATGCTGGCAGTAGTGGGGCATATTGAGCCACCTCATTGAGTTATACAGCATGGAAACAGACCTTTTGGTCCAATCAGTCCACTCTGAACATAATCCCAATTAAACTACTCACAGATGCATGTGCTTGGCCCATTCACCTTCAAACATTTCTTATTTATGTACTTATCCAAAAGTCTTTTCAACACTGTAACTGTACCTGCATCCAGCACTGCCTCTGGAAGCTCATTCCATTACGAATTACTCTAGTGTTAAAAAGTTGTCCCTCGAGAAAGAGAGCAGCATTAGAGATCATTAGCTCCAACTCTATTTCTGAGGAGGAAGGCACTCAACCCTCCCAGGATGCACTAGTAAAGACTTTCAGCTCAGTGAGTTGGATAACATATGCTGACTGGAACCTTCAGGGCCACCTAACCTCAGCACAATGTCATGTTACTGCCTGTTGCAGTTACAGCTGCTTTCTCCTGAATGGGGATGAGGATCTGTAAAGTTCAGATATTTTAAGGTAGAATCAGCTGAAGCTAACAAGTATATAATTGTATGAATAAGAAAATATTCATTCAACAACCTAAGAGCTCATGGACTGCTGAAGTAACAAGGTTTACAAGTGCTGTGGACTGACCAGGAGTTGGTTGTGGTGTTTTCTTATAACGATATGACAATGAATGAAGTCCAAACCTAGTTCATTCCTTCTGGAAGTGGAGGTTTCAATGAGTTTCTGCCTAATCTCTCAAGCTCAGTGATGCATGGTCTCTCAGATCTAAATGCTCACCCTTAGGAGATTGCTGTCAATTCCCCATTTCATCTGCATCCAGGAGATTTCCCTTTTTTGAGCTCCAGTTGTGGAGGTTACAGCCTGCTACAATCATGCTACACACCTTATATGAGCTGGACTACAAGGCCCTCCCAGAGTGGTCAAGGCTTCAAAAACTAGTCACTCCTTGGAACAAGTCACTAGCATAAAAATTCAGGCCTGATATAAACTTGACAGACATCGGGGTTGGATAGCAGCCCATTCCTTCTGACCATAACTCCTTCTCCAGCAGGTGACACAATTGTGTGTTGATGGCTCAGGACATCCTTAGCTGTACCTACTTTGGGTTTTAAGAGCTGTAGGGAATAACATTGAGGTTGGTAAATACAGGGACTACCCATTCTCCTCACCCTCCTTGGGGGATATTCAGCTACTGGTTCTCCCACTGGAGGCTGTGTGGCAGGAACTAGAAATTGCTGTTCATTTTGGGTTTCATGACCACCTTGTCTTAAACGGCACAATTGAACATCACTGACAACTGCCTGTATACTTACAGTTAAGTGCACCAATGTGGCAGTTCTGAAGCTTTGTCCTACAGTATCAGGTATGAAAAGTGTTGCGCCTCACTTAGGTATCAGACTGGAAATCAAGCCCCACAATTCCTAAAGTCATCACAAAAATCAAATATTTTTCAAAAATCCCAGAATTCCCCAATTTACCTTTTCAGCTTGAAGATGGCTGAAAGCATGGACAAAGTTACTGTACTTAATAAGAATTAACATTTATTACAAATAAATACACTATAGCTACTTGCAAACAATGATGATATGTTGGCATATAACTCTACCAGAGTTCAATCATAGGTCTGATGGCTTTAGAGATCTGATGGCCAACTGATGTAAAATATGTAATAGTCATGATTGCTTGTGACCGGACTTAATTTTAATTTCTGCCATAAGAATGACATTTCAATGAGATTCAATTTGCTGGGTGTCACTACACAATGGATGGATGATTAATACAATTGCTGATAGCAGCAAAATATTATACTGTGCTCTGGAGTAAAAGTAGTAACTGACTCCACCCACTCTGCATTCCAAGGCAGCCATTGTCCATTCTGCTCATGACAGCAGCAAATCATCCAGTATTATGGGATGCTTTATGTCTACCTGAGCGTGAACCTCTAGCATCCATTTAGTGACCTATCCAAAAGGTAACACCTCCAATTTTGTAGCACTCCCTCAGGACTCCATTGGAATCTCAGACTAGATATTGCACTCCAAGACACTTGAAGAACAATTTGCTGATATTTTTAAACATTACATATTAATAAGCCTCTGTGTACTTTACATATTATTTTCCATATTATTGACATTCTTTCCTTCAGGAAATAAATCATGAATTTTCCATAATACTAATTTGTCTTCTGTTACAAATTCAAACTTTAATCAATTTTGGCAAATATTAAATTAGTTACTTCAATTCCTGTAATAAGCATTTTTATGAATATTGTCAAATTAATTCTTTCAGAATATCCAACATAAAACAAACAGTATTTACAACTATATGGCCTAGATCATAACTTGCTCCCACATTTCTAAGCCACAACCCAGGTAATAGCTTTTGGGGCTTAAGTCTGTGATAAGGAGGCTGCATTGTGTGAAAACACAATTCACAAGTGGTCAGAGATTGAATTAGAGAAAGAGGTTGACGATTTCTCTCAAAATAGAGTTCCGAGATGTCAGATCCATCCATTGTCTCAGGATTGTAAACCACCAATACCACTATCAGGAGAAATATGGTATTTAACACCAGACCCGTACACTGGATTTTGCAGGGTGGCTCTTAAAATCTGATTTATTCAGCTGGTCTACTTTAGAGATTTATCAACAAGTTGCAAACCACATTCAGGGAGGATTTCTCTATCACTAGGCCAAATATTGGACAACATTCTATTGCAGGGTGAGTGCAAGGACGGAGAAATGTGTTTGCCATCTAACTGAACTTTATTAAATGAAGAAGGGCATGTGCTCGAAACGTCGAATCTTCTGTTCCCTAGATGCTGCCTGACCTGCTGTGCTGTTCCAGCAATAAAGTTTCAGCTTTGATCTCCAGCGTCTGCAGACCTCACTTTCTCCTCCTAAATGTAAATCTGTGCATTTGGGATTGGGTGGAGACATGTAGGGCGAACCAAAAAGAGGAAGAAGCTGATTCTGTGTAAACAACCAATGGCAATGGGTTCCACATCATGTTGCTGTCAGAAAAAAAAGCTGCTTTGAAATTGTGGAGAAAACAGCGTCAGGCATCTTTCAGTTGGGAAGCTTACATGCCTTAGACTAAATAATAAAGCAGATTTGCACACAAACATCTCTCAAAGAATATAACACATTCTTCAAATTGGCCACTAACCACACTGGAGCTCTTGGGTTGCTGCAAATATACATTACACCATCTTCAGCAATCTACATATTTGACCCTGGTCTTATAAACCTGCTTTGAGTTTAACTGGATACAGCATTGAGCAAATTTATTCCATCTCCCTTGGCGAACCCATCAAATTTACTTCTGGTCATGAACAAGTTTGAAGAATAATGTTATTAGAGAGAGATTTCCCAAAAGAAAATACCAGGCTACATTTATTAAAATCTGCATAACTACTTGTTTAAAATTAAAATTCCTCCAGAACCACATATCTGGGCTTGTCAACCAACGTATGAAAGTAGGGAGTCATTTTTGATTTCTCAACTGCTAATCTGAGCAATTCTAAGATCCATTCTAAAAATATTCCATTGGCTTATTCCTGTCATTCCGAGCTCTAATGTGATGCTTTCAAGATCCATTGCAGTAACTCACTAAGGCACCTTAAATAACACACTTTGAACCTACAACTTGTATTGCTTGAAGAACAAGGGCAGTGGGTGTAATGGAATATCACCACTTGTAAGTTCCCCTCCAAGTCACACACTATCTTGACTCAGGGATCCAAAGGCGGCCTCTTACTGGGTTCCCAGAGGTGAGAGGGGCAATCTTTTAAGACTGCTCCATGTCTCTCAGAGGAACTCCCAGTACCAATGACCATCTTCCATTGACTACTGGAGAATTCATCACTCTAATCACTGAGCTCTGCATGGTTGGCACTAAGTATTAAAAATAAACATACCAGTCTCTTGTACGTGCTTCAACATGGAGGTATTTTAATAGTCTCCTCTATTGGTGATGCTGCAAAAGTTGCAGAGCTGTTAACCCTCTGATTGGAGCAGCACCTCAGTGTGGTGGACTGCCATCATTGCTGGAATGGCAGTCCTGGTACTGGCCTTTTATCTGGTTGCCACAGTAAAAACTCTTAAAGGGTCCTGCTGACCACTCCTACAGACCAGCTTTTGGTGCCACTAGTGGAAACACCTACACATTTGTATAAGTCAGCATAATATCTTGGCTTTGTCCTCTTATCAGTTTGACACAGTGCTGATGACTCAAGCTTCATCATAATAAACATCAAAAACTTTCTGGTGCTATTTCTTCTATTTGGAAGTTATGTTTATGCTTCACATTTGTCTTGTCCCAACTTATTTCATCTCACTCTATCATATGCCCCCTGTACTTTCTTCTTTGTGTATTTATTAAGCAATCTTTAAATGCATTTGTAGGATGCATTTCATTTTCCTTTACAGTGGCAAATTCAATATTCTAACCAATTTCTGAGTAATGAAATATCTCCTGAATCGAAATTGTATTTAATAGTGACGATGATACTGTCCCTTATTCCCTAATGTCTGCCTGATACTGTGGAGAGGCAGCACAATTGAGACTTCAAAAGGACTATTATGTGAAAAGGTAGAAAGCACAGAGTGGCAATGAGAAGACCGGAGAATGGCACTCAGCACATTCAGAGAAGAACATGAAATATTTGTCAGAGAGCTCTGTCCAGGCACTGCACTGATTAAAATCATGGAGGACAAAACCTCCTTGGTACAGTCTCCATGGCAATGCTCCACCAATCACAGCTGATTTCGCAAACCAATCAATAGCCTTTCCTTATGCAATATAGATTGTTGATCCCTTTGAAATTTGGCAGTCTTGCATCTGTCCTATTGCGTGTAAGATAAAAAGCTTTGAAACTTCTTCCCCTTCTCCCTTACGGTGAGATTGCACTCACCTCCAGCAAGTTACTCACAGCCTTGGAGAGAATTTACAGAACACATGGAAAACCGTTAAACCTATCTGGTATTCAATCCAAAACCAAAATCACTCCAACTTCAGTCAGTCATTGAGTTTCAATATTCAGACTTGATTATCCTGAAGAAGGGCTTATGCCTGAAACGTCGATTCTCCTATTCCTTGGATGCTGCCTGACCTGCTGTGCTTTTCCAGCAACACATTTTCAGCTCTGATCTCCAGCATCTGCAGTCCTCACTTTCTCCTCGCACATTTTCAGCTATGCAATTAACCAACCTAACAAATGCGGGCATGTGCATTTTTGGACTAGGACAACAGACTGAGTTGATGCACATATGCAACATTTAGGATAGGAATACTGGAATTGATAGATTCAGAACAAACGAGTTGAGACTCAACCAGCACATGACATTGAACATTGCCCTTGACATCTCTTAGCTGATTTACTTAAAGATACTTACAGAATTAGACAATCAAGTCATACAGCACGGAAACAGACCTTTTAGACCAATTAACCCATGCCAACCATGTTCCCAAACTAGAATAGTCCCACTTGCCTGTGCTTGGCCCATGTCCCTCCAAACCTTTTCTATTCATGTACCTATCCAAAAGTCTTTTAAATTCAACTGTACCTGCATCTACCACTTCCTCTGGCAGTTAATTCCACATACAAACTACTCTCTGTGTGAAAAGGTTGCCCCTCAGGTCTCTTTAAATCTTTCTCCTCTCACCTTAAAAATATGCTGCTAATTTTGAACTCCCCTATGCTAGGAAAAAGACCTTTGCTATTAACCTTATGTATAATCCTCATCGTTCTACAGATTTCTGTAAGGTCATCCCTCAACCTCCTACGCTCGAAGGAAAAAAGTTCCATCCTATCCAGCCTCTCCTTATTTCACAAACCCTCCAGTCCTGGCAACATCCTGGTAAATTTCTTCTGCACACTCTCTAATTTAATAATATCCTTCCTACAGTACTCCAAACTTGGTTCCACCAATGTCCTGTACAACTTCAACATAATATTCCAACTCCTATACCCAAAGGTCTGAGCAATGAAGGCAAATGTGCTAAATGTCTTCTTAACCACCCTGTCTACCTGTGATGCAACTCTCAATGAACTAGATACCTGAAATCCTAGTCTCTGTTTGATAATACTACCCAAGGCCCTATCATTAACTGTATAAGTCCTGTCCTTGTTAGTTTTACCAAAATATAATAACTCACATTTTTCCATTTAAAATCCATTTGCCACTCATCAAGCCATTGGCCCAATTGATCAATGTAACCTTAGTCTAGATTAGACCAGTGCTGGAAAAGCACAGCAGTTCAGGCAGCATCCGCGAAGCAGTAAAATCGACGTTTCGGGCAAAAGCCCTTCATCAGGAATACAGGCAGAGAGCCTGTGGAGAGATAAGTGAGAGGAGGGTGGGGGTGGGTAGAAAGTATCACAGAGTACAATAGGTGAGTGGGGGAGGGGATGAAGGTGATAGGTCAGGGAGGAGAGGGTGGAGTGAATAGGTGGAAAAGGAGATAGGCAGGTAGGACAAGTCATGGGGATGGTGCTAGAAGTTTGGAACTGGGGTGAGGTGGGGGAAGGGGAAATTAGGAAACTGTTGAAGTCCACATTGATGCCCTGGGGTTGAAGTGTTCCGAGGCGGAAGATGAAGCGTTCTTCCTCCAGGCGCCTGGTGGTGAGGGAGCGGCGGTGAAGGAGGCCCAGGACCTCCATGTCCTCGGCAGAATGGGAGGGGGAGTTGAAATGTTGGGCCACAGGGCGGTGTAGTTGATTGGGGCGGGTGTCCCAGAGATGTTCCCTAAAGTGCTCTGCTAGGACGCGTCCAGTCTCCCCAATGTAGAGGAGACCACATCGAGAGCAACGGATACAATAAATGATATTGGTGGATGTGCAGGTAAAACTTTGATGGATGTGGAAAGCTCCTTTAGGGCCTTGGATGAAGGTGAGGGAGGAGGTGTGGGCGCAGGATTTGCAATTCCTGCGGTGGCAGGGGAAGGTGCCAGGATGGGAGGGTGGGTTGTAGGGGGGCATGGACCTGACCAGGTAGTCATGGAGGGAACGGTCTTTACGAAAGGCGGAAAGGGGTGAGGAGGGAAATATATCCCTGGTGGTGGGGTCCGTTTGGAGGTGGCGGAAATGTCAGCGGGTGATTTGGTTTATGCGAAGGTTGGTAGGGTGGAAGGTGAGCACCAGGGGCGTTCTGTCCTTGTTACGGTTGGAGGGGTGGGGTCAGAGGGCAGAGGTGCGGGATGTGGATGAGATGCGTTGGAGGGCATCTTTAACCACGTGGGAAGGGAAATTGTGGTCTCTGAAGAAGGAGGCCATCTGAGGTGTTCTGTGGTGGAACTGGTCCTCCTGGGAGCAGATACAGTGGAAGCGGAGGAATTGGGAATATGGGATGGCATTTTTGCAGGAGGTAGGATGGGAAGAGGTGTAATCCAAGTAGCTGTGGGAGTCGGTGGGTTTGTAAAAAATGTCGGTGTTGGAGATGGAGAGGTCCAAGAAGGGGAGGGAGGTGTCAGAGATGGTCCAGGTAAATTTAAGGTCAGGGTGGAATGTGTTGGTGAAGTTGATGAATTGCTCAACATCCTCGCGGGAGCATGAGGTGGTGCCGAAGCAGTCATCAATGTAGTGGAGGAAGAGGTGGGGAGTGGTGTTCTACGTAGCCAACAAAGAGACAGGCATAGCTGGGGCCCATACGTGTGCCCTTGGCTACTCCTTTGGTCTGGAGGAAGTGGGAGGATTCGAAGGAGAAATTGTTAAGGGTGAGGACCAGTTCGGCCAGATGAATGAGAGTGTCAGTGGAAGGGTACGGTTGGGGATGTCGGGAGAAGAAGAAACGGAGGGCTCGGAGGCCCTGGTCATGGCGGATGGAGGTGTAGAGGGATTGGATATCCAATGTAATCTTAGATAACCTTTTCCAAAGTTGACTGGAACATCAATTTTGGTGTTATCCACAAACTTACTCACCATACTTCCTAAATTCTCATCCAAATCATTTACATAAATGAGAGACAAAAGTAGAATTGGCACCGATTCCTGCAGAACACCGCTGATCGCAGGCCTTCAGTGCGAAAAACAACCCTCCACTATTATCTTCTGTCTCCTACTGTCAAGCCAATTTTATATCCAATTGGCAAGTCTCCCTGAATCCCATGTAATCTGATGTTACTAATTAGTCTACCATGCGGAATCTTGTCCTAGGCTTTACTAAACAAATAAACAACGAATACTGCTCTGCCCTCATCAATCATTTTGGCTATGTCCTCAAACAATACATTTAGTTTGTGAGACAGAATTTCCCTCTCACAAAGCCATACTGACTATCCCCAGTCTTTATCTCTCCAAAATCCTTGTAAATCCTCACTCTCTCCAACAACTGATATCAGACCCACAGGTCTACAGTTCCCAGGCTTTTGCTTACAGCCTTTCTTAAATAAAGGCACAACTTTAGCCAGCCTCCAGCCCTCTGGCACCTCACCCATAGCTGTAGATAATTCAACTGTCTCTACTGGAGGCTTTGCAAATTCTTCCCTAACTTTGCACAATGTCCTGGGATACACTTGAACAAGTCTTGGAGAATTAGCCACCTTTATGTTGTATTAACACTTCCAGTTCTATAAATGTGGACTGTTTTCAAAATATCAATCTTGTTCCACTTTAACTATGAGCTGGGATGTCTTATTGCAAATGAATCTGAGGATATAGAGGGAGTACATTGAGTATTTACCAGACTGATTCCTGGGATGGCAGGATTGACGTATGAAGAAAAACTGTTACAACTAGAAGAATGATAGAGATCTCATAGAATCCTGTAAAAGTTTAACAGCACTAACTAAGGATATTCCCGATGACCGGGGAGTCCAGAACCAGGTGTCACATTTTAAGGATCCAGGAAGGGCTGTTTAGGACTAAGAGGGAGAGAAATTTCTTTGCCCAGAAAGTAGTGAACTCCCAGAATTCTCTGCCAGAGAAAACAATTGAGGTGATAAAATTAAATGTTTTCAAGGAATTGGATATAGTTCTCAGGGCTAAAAGGAATCAAAGGGTATGAGGAAAAAGCAGGAACAAGGTATTTAGTTTGATGATCAGCCATGATCAAACTGAATAGCAACGCAGGCATGAAAAGCTCTCACTCCTCTTTTTAATGTTTCACTCAAACAGCATCACCGATATACAGAAGGACAGTTTACTTCAGTGAATGAGTCCTACATGTGGAGAGAATAACTTGGCTCTAAAAGGTAATCATTTTGTTATTGAAGTAAATCCAGTTTTCATTTTAAACTGTAAGAATTATAGAAATGTGCTCAGTACAGCTGTACTTTGTTCCATCAATAATATGTTTCTGAGAGGATCAGGTAACCACTGGCAAAAAGTGGGCATCACTGATTCATGAAATTGATATAATCCACAGCTAAAATAAACGTCTTTGAATTTCAGAAGAAGAAATTTACCCGTCTGAACTTTGCACTGTCAGGTTTTTCAGTTTAAAGTATGGAATTTGTTCCAAATTAATGCACTAAGCATAAGAGAGCTCTTTTTTGACAGATTATTCATAGCTATGTTATGAAACATGCAGCAATATTTGTGACTTATAAAACAGTAGGTTTTTTTTGCTGTAAACCAGAGAGAAATATGAAAAATGCATCTCCGAGCAGAACCACAAGACTTGTGTCATCTTAAAATACCTAATGAGCTGTGTTGAGTCTGCACATAATACTGGTGTTGTCTAATTATTCATTATAGTATTAATAAAGATTTACATAAGTCATTAATCTGAATTCAATTCTCTTGTGCATAAGCTTTATATGTGATGTGTGAGTGTCTTAACACTCACACTGAACACAATCTGGTTGTAAGTTTGCTCACTGAGCTGGTAGATTTGTTCTCCATGTTTCGTCACCATGCTAGGTAACATCATCAGTGAGTCCCCGATGAAGTGTTGGTTTTCTATCCCACTTGCTATTCATCTGTCACAGTTTGTTGTGGGGGGGTGATATCACTTCCAGGTCTTTTTCTAAGAGGTTTGTAAATGGGGTTCAAATCGCTATGGAGCCCCTAGGCATCAGGGTAGCCCACAAACCTATCACCCTACTGAAACAGCTAAAAGTGAAATTAAAGGACCACCCTACTGAAACAGCTAAAAGTGAAATTAAAGGACCCCGTACCAACAACCAGCTGAATGAACATCATATACAAAATACCCCACAAAGACTGTAACAAACATTACATTGGATAGACGGGCAGGAAACTAGTCATCACAACACATGACCAACTATCACTGGTATCCATACACACAGATGAAGAAGGATACCAGTTCAACTGGGACAATACATCCATCCTGGGACAGGCTAAACAAAGACACACACGGGAATCCATCGGGGCCTGGCATTCAAACCAGACTCCATTAACAAACACATTGATTTGGACCCCATTTGCCAACCTCTCAAAAAAAGAACCGGAAGTGATATAATCCACCACAACAATCCAAGCCAAATAAATAGAAAGAGGGACAGAGCACCAGCACTTCATTAGAGGCTCCTGAGCTACAAATCTTCTTCAAAAATCACAAACCATGTGTATAATACTTAGCAGATCTAAAAAGAGAAAAACAAGGGGCCAGCTTAAATTCCCACTGCTTCTCCAGTGGCTTCGGACTTGGGAAGACTATTTAACTGGGTAGGAATCACTGCAGCACAGACCCTACTGCCTTTCCACCTCACTCCAGTTAAATCTGGGGTCAGAAGGCCCATGAGTGGACTTTTTATCCAGAGATTAACTCAAACCCTTAAGTGTTCATTCCACTGTTGCTGGTATACAACCAATGGTGGGTGAGTGATTTACCATCCAGGGAGGCAGTCAAGTAAATACTGCTGTGTTTGCTCATAGTCCACCAGAACAGTCCTTCATTCACCCTATTGTCAGATTGAGGAAATAAAGACACCCTCAGCCTTGTTTTTGATGTTTCTTCCTCCCACACTGCTGATCTGCTCCACACGACCTCTATCCCAGCAATACCAACCTCTAACTAGAGATCCATCACTGATCCCTCCTGCAAGTCCCACTGTAATACTAGGAAAAAGTGAGGATTGAAGATGCTGGAGAGTCAGAGTCAAAAGTGTGCTGCTGGAAAAGCACACAGGTCAGGCAGCATCCGAGCAGCAAGACAGTTGATGTTTTGGGCATATGCCTGACGAAGGGCTTCTGGTGGGAACGTCAACTCTCCTGCCTACTGTAATATTAACAGTGGCCTTGAAGCATGGTGGTGCTGTTGATTCAGCTGAGCTTGAGGGCTTAATCAAAGAGACCAGGCACTGACCAGCTGAATGTCTGATTGGCATTAAATAATGTTAGGTCTCCCAGTGAAAAATGATGCCAGACTTCCAGCTGTACTCCAACTGGAGGGAGACGTCTGATGCCCACACTAATTCCTCGCCATGATGCTGCGGATTAATAACCTTTCAACAGAACTGTTTCTCTCTCCTCACTTGCTGACAAACCTGCCATTTCCAGAACATTTTGCTTTTATGTCCAATTTTTGGCATCAATATTTTGCTTTCCAATGTATTTCTTAATATTTCTTTTACAGAACCTAACAAGTTATTTTTTGCAGTGGTTTGATGAATCTACCGGGTTGGTAGGGGCTGTTCCCTTTTCATATGGGTTTCAGTGTTATCCATGACGCCTTATGCATGTTATTATTGTACAAGGATTAGTAATTCTAAATGGCATGACAAATCAGTCCTTATAATGCTGTGCGGATGAGTTTGCTTACCCGGTTGTGCTCTGTTCATGGGTCAGCAAAGCACAACTATGTCAATCAGAGCTAAATAATGTCAAAATGTGTTTCTGAAAGAACTCAAACCCTCGTCAGCTACATGCAATGTGTCTGATAAAGTAGGTTGGATTTTCCTTAGGCAATCAATTAGCAACATTTTAAAATAAGTTGTTTACACAGCCAAAATGAACAGAAGGAAAAAGATATGCGCAAGGTTTCAAACAGACTGAAAAGATTGGAAGACACAGAAAAAAGTAGGTTCATCATTACAACTAAAGTTATCACGGAGTAGAATAGTAATTTATTGTCGCTTGTATTTTTACAAACAAATACAGTGAAAAGTGTTTATGTTGCCATATCCCGATGCCTACATTAAAACAAAAGTCCATCTTTGTACAATTCAGGCCCATCGGTTCCCAAGGTTGAGGAAAATACAGAAACCACATTCTCCACCACTTTAGAAAGTCAACATCAAAGACACTAAATCCATCCATCTAGTTTGCATATCCCTGGACACGACAGACAATTTAGCATGGCCAAATATAGAAGGGAAGGGAATGTTATAGAAAGGGAGGAAACATAACAGAAGGCAGTCCTGATAAAGTATTTAAATTTTATCTAAAATTTAGCTTTTAGTGTTTATTTTTTAAGTTTACAGTTGAAATAATGTGGTTCCTAACTTTAGACTTATTACTTAAATGAATACTGATTTCTTTCTGTATCAGTTATATTTATCAGACATCAAGAATATTCCTTTAGTAATTATCAGTTACTGTACAATTCATTTGTTACAGATGTCAAGACCTCTTCTCACATTTTTACAAAAAGATTTTTCTCTCCAAGGTATATCTGGTTCTTCCTGCAGTATATAAAATTCCGTGCAGCACACACTGCGGACTTGGTTAATTAAAGGCTGGTTGCTGTGGATCAAAATCTAGAAACAAGGATGCCAATCTCAATGAATAATCAGAGTTGCACTTTGACATTCATCTGAATGTGACAGAGTCTCCAACAGAGCCGAAATGCTGGTTTCTCCTTGTGGGGTGCTGACAAAATGCTTGGAAGATAAATGGAGGTAGCAGGATTTCCAGTCAGAAAATTCACTTTCCCATTAGTGTGGTTGGCTCAGTGCATAATTATATTTTTTGCAGATGTATTTTCTTCTGTTGTTAGATATATAGGGCAAATTCAACAAGTTATAAGCAAAGATTGGAACTACAGGTACAACAGCACAGAGATTCACCAATCTCAATTCTGTTTGTGCAAAGCCGCCTCCTGAACTTATTCTTAGATCCTACTTTAATTGCTTCATCACATGTCTGGACATTAAGAGTGACATTTCTATTAGTACTCAAGTCCTACCTCACTTCCACTTAACCTGGTCATGCAATAATAAAAATCAAAAAGAAATATCAACCATTTTTTGAGAAGCTTTCAGCTACTTCTTTTAATGATCACTTAAGGCTGTTTATAAGTAATAATGGGCTAGGGATAAGCCCAGTCAAGCCACCCAGAGTCAGAAAGGGAAAGGGAGGGTCCCATAGGAAGTTTCCCTTTGCTATAATTTCTCCCCCTCACCAGAGATTCTGATTATCGATTCAAGATGGCGGTGGAGTAGGACGCTTCAGCCAAAACTTTTCCATTCTGTCCATTTCTTTCCCTTTTTCTTTTCTCTCTTTGTGTTTCTTTCTTTCTTTATTCTCCATGCCTCAGCGCGGACCTGGCGTGGTATCCTCCTGGCAAAGTATGGGAATCCTTTCGGTGGCCCACGAGTGTGTCTAACAGCCTGTGGCAGTCTCTCGGCCTGGTGTCTGAGGAGGCTAGTGGGGAGAGCAGGGCCCAGCGCTCATCTAGCGATCAAAGATTGCAAGCAGATCCTGTGTAGACATGTTCCAGAGGCGAGAGGAGATTAGAGGCGGCAGCTTCAGTGACAGCAGCAGAAATTGCTTTGTGGCCTGCTGCGGGAAGAACGGGCAGTGAGGGAGGCCCCCCTCAAATCTGCAACAGAGGCAAGAACAGGCAGGTCTCCCGGAGAGTAAAATCAGTGGAGAAAATTGGGGGCTTAGCAACCACTCATCAAAGACTGTTGAACTTCTAACTTTATTCTGTTATTTTTCTAGTTTATATTATGAAGGACTTTAATGTTAACTATTACCTTATTTCTTTATTTTTCTACTTATTCCATGAAGGTCTGTAATGCTAAACTTTTTAACTTTTTACTTTTACTACTTTGTACCTAATTGTTTTGCACCTAGGTACATTTGTATCAATGATAGTGCTGTGTGTGGCAATATTAGATTTTCACTACACTCCCGTACTTCTGTACTTGAATACGTGTAACATAAAATCTAAATCTAAATCTAATTTGATCAATATAAGTGGCCTGTTAGTGAGAGAGGTGGGCACTGTATCAGCCCATGAACATGATCCTACCAAACTCAGCAGGTACTATAGTTTCTATAGAAATGGAAAAAAAAACATATTTCCAAACTGCTACTGTCCCATTTATGTCAGGCAATTAACTTTGCCTCTCAACTGTTTACAGGTGGTGATCTGACAATATGGAAGAAATCACTTACAAACATGAAAAAGGGATAACTGAAACTCTCCCTGTAAAAAACATAAAGCACAATTTATTTATTGATTTTCCAGAAATGTATAGGGTATAGATTGGAAGATGTAAATAGAAATGAAAATTGGACAAGTAATCAAATGTGTTGGCAATTCTTTTTGCCAGTTTACTAAGCTTGATCCTTCATTATATACAGTTACTTCTTACTGTCAGAATTATCTGCCCTGAACTCTCATCACTCATTTCTTCTTACTTCAACATGGTATCAAAGAACTTATACTGTTTCTGTATCTCTCACCGATGCCTCCATTACCTTGAGACTTGACTATTCCAGCACACTCCTGGCTGGCCTCCCATCTTCCACCTTCATTAATTGAAACTCAACTGAAGCTCTGCTGCAAGGTTCTAAATCACAGCAACTTCAGGCCACTCATTACCCATGTGCTCACTAACTTACCCTGACATCTGCTTTATGAACATTTCAAATGTAAAAAAAACTGATCCTTATTTCAAAATCACTCTAATCATTCGTTCTGAGGAAGGGTCACCAGACACACAACAATCCTCTATTTTCTCTTCACAATTGCTCTCAGACCTGCTGAGCTCTTCCAACAACTTCTGTTTCTGTTTCTGATTTATGGCATCTGCAGTTCTTTTTGGTTTTATTTAGCATTTAACTCACTGCCACATCTCTTCTCAGCATGCTGTTCTGAGGAAGGGTCACTGGGCCTGAAATGTTAACCTGATTTCTCTTCACAGATGCTGCCAGACCTGCTGAGCTTTTCTTGCAACTTTTGTTTTTGTTTCTGATTAACAGCATCCTCAGTTCTTTTGGTTTTCATAACCTCTGAGGTCTCTGCACTTCAACATTTCTGGCTTCTTGAAGTTCCCTGATTTTAATCACTTCATCATTGGTGACTGTGCCTTCAGATGCTGAATACTTCTTATCCCTGAGCTCTGGAATTCCCTTCTTGAAGCTCTAACTTTCTCAGCTCCTTTAAGATGCTTCTCATGATCTTTGTGATCAAGCTTTTAGTCACCTTCTCTATTATCTCCATATATGGCTCAGTATCAAATGTTGATCGTGCTCCTCTGTGGAGTAAAAGTAGTTAGATAAGTTGGATATGGACTTCAGTAAGGCATTAGACAAGGTTCCCCACGGGACACTGATTAGCAAGGTTAGATCTCACGGAATACAGGGAGAACTAGCCATTTGGATACAGAACTGGCTCAAAGGTAGACGACAGAGGGTGGTGGTGGAGGGTTGTTTTTCAGACTGGTGGCCTTTGACCAGTGGAGTGCCACAAGTTTTCATCATTAAATGATTTGAATGT